>NC_051066.1:66590403-66672903 GCF_004664715.2 Peromyscus leucopus
TAGTGTGTTGTTTCCAGTTAGACACTGAGTGACTCATGCCTGAGGGGACGAGGAGCTCAGAGACGACCCCATTTAGGGCTTTTGCCCATTTAACTACTGTGACCCTTCACCCCGATTGCTAAACCCACCAGTGCTTATCTGGAGAGAAACCTCTTCTGTTTGGTGAGATCAGGAGTCATTCATGATGCCATCTTATCATATTTGCTCACAACGTCACTCTGGGAGAGAAACCTAGTACCTGAGTGTCAGAATCCAGCTTTTAAAATAACTTAATCCAGCAGAAATGTGAAGAGAAGAGGTTGTGATGATGGTTTGAATAAGAGTGGCCCCCATGTCAGGTGTGGTGGCGCATGCCTTTAATCCCAGCACTCAGGAGGCAGAGGCAGGCGGATCTCTGTGAGTTCGAGGCCAGCCTGAACTACCAGCCTACAAAGCTAGTTCCAGGACAGCCAGGGCTACACAAAGAAACTCGAAGAAAAAAAAAAGGCCCCCATAGGTGCATATATTTGAATGTTTAGTCGCCAGGGGGTGGTACTATTTGAAAGGATTAGAAGGATTAGGAGTGTGGCCTTGATGGAGGAAGTGTGTCACTGGGGATGGGCTTTGAGGTTTTAAAAGCCCATGCCAAGCCCAGAGTCTCTCTCTGCCTTCAGGTCAGGATGTAGCTCTTGGGTACTGCCATGCCCCTGCCCTGGTGATAATGGACTGCTCCGCTGAAACCGTCAGCACGCCTTCAACCAAATGCTTTCTTCTGCAGGAGCTGCCCTGGTGCATCTCCACAGCGGTAGAACGGTGTCTAAGACAGAAGGAAAGACCAGCATCTATGTTGTTTAAATTACATTTCCTGTTTTCTCCTTAGTGTGTCTGTATTCCTGCCATGGCCGAAGTGTGGAGGTCAAGGATGACCTGTAAGAGTTGGTTCTCTCCTCTCGTCATATGGGTCCTGGGAGTCAAACTCAGATTGTAAGGTGTGACAGACAGCAAGTACCTTTACATGCTGTGCCTTTTTTAAAAAAAAATGTGTATGCGTATTTTTCCTGGAGGAGCAGCCAGTGCTTTTAACCACTAAGCCGTCTCTACAGCCCTTGTTTTGTTTTGTTTATTTATTTGTTTGTGTATGTGTGTTTGGGGGGCGTCGCTTGCTTACTTTTTGAGATACTGTCTTACTCCTATCTCAGGCCTGGAGCTTGCTGTGTAGATGAGTCGGCCCTCACAACCTTCCTGCCTCTGCCTGCCAAGTGCTAGAACCACAGGCATGCGCGGCCACCCCCGATCTCCCTTCCCCTTTAGGCAGCAGTAAAATCTATCCATTGATTTGAAGTAGTTTTTGGATTTTTATCATGCTTCATGGTCTTTCCTCACTCTGAAAAAAAAAAAATGAGCAAGTGAAATGTCATTCATTTTTATATGTATGAGTGCTTCGTGTGAACAGATGTCTGTGAAGAGTTTGCATGGAACTAGCCAGGAAGGCCAAAGAGGGAGTCTGATCCCCCGGAACCGGAGTTACGGAGGGTATGAGCCCCAGGTGGTGGCTTGGAAACCAAACCCAAGTCCTCTGCAAAAGCAGCCAGTGCTCCTAATTGCTGAGCTGTCTCTCCAGCCCTACCCTGGAACTTCTTTTGAAAAATAATTTGATACTCTTGTTTTGTATGTGTTTGTTCTGAGACAGGGTTTCGTTATGCAGCCCATGCTGGCCTTGAACTCAGGATCCTTCTGTCTCAGCCTCTTAAAGGCTGGAATTACAAGTACGAGCCATCACACCCAGCTCTTATTTATTTATTTATTTATTTATTTATTTATTTATTTATTTATTTATTTTCCTGAGTCGGTGTATCTCTGTGTAGCCCTGGCTGTCCTGGGACTCGCTCTGCAGACCAGGCTCCTATTCTTTTAGTTACTTTCATTTCCTGTGTCTGACTGTTTTGCCCATGCAAACAGTGTCCTTACAGTGCCTACAGAAGTCAGAGGAGGGTATCAGTGGATCCCCTGGAACTGGAGTCACAGACAGCTGTGAGCTGCTGTGTGCGTGCTGGGAATTGAAACTAGGTCCTCTGCAAGAGCAGTAAGTGCTCTTAATCAATGAGCCACCTCTCCAGCCCACACACCCCCTCTTCATTTTGAAGTGAAAGCAATAACAACACATCCACTGTAGAGAACTGGGAAGTATAAAAACTTAGAGAAAATAGTTTGTCAGGAGAGATTTTAAAGGACTGACAGGAAAAATGGTTATGTGAGCTTGATTCTGGAATTGCTTTACAGGCCTCCTGTCTATGGAAGGATCTCTTGCCTCCCACACACGCTGAATCATCCAGCTATCACCCAACACACAATCTTCACAAAGGCTAACTGGTGTTGGCGTCATGCCCTTGGATCTTCAGGACTGAGTCAAATGTCCTTCCTTTATACTCCTTATTACATTTATGTATTATTTATTTATTTACTTACTTATTTATTGTGAGGGGGCCATGGTGTACATGTGGAGGTCAAAGATCACTTTGTGGAATCTGTTCTCTCCTTCCACCATGAGGGTTAAACTGAGCCAGCAAGTGTTTACCACGGAGCCATTTCATCAGCCCCATGGTGTCAGTGGATTCTGTTCTCTATTGATTTCACCTCTGTACTGGAAACAAGGCATCCCAGAATGTTTCTCATGAAGGAAGTTATTCTGCTGGGACTGAAAGCTACTGACCCCAGAATAAAGTCTAGCTGCTATAAAGTTCTATTTTTTTTTCTTTTTTTTAATATAAATTTTTTATTTTAGAATTTAATTTAATTTTACATATCAGCCACGGATTCCCTTGTCCTCCCCCTTTCCGCCCACCCCCTAGCCTTCTCCCCAGCCCACCCGCTATAAAGTTCTTTATGGTCAGATTTTACCTCATTTTTCCAGACCTTTTGTCAACATCACTGAAATTGTGTTCCTTGTTTGTAGCATGAATCTTAAAAGGTCTCACCAGTTCCTCAGCTGATCCTTTTTCCTCAGACTGGAAGCCTCTGAGTCCTCATCCCGAACGAATCACCTGAACTGCTGCTAAAAGCCTAAAAGCTTAACCAGGCTCTAGTTCCTGGTTTTCACGCCTTATATACCTTTCTGCTTTCTGCCATCACTTCCAGGGATTAAAGTCGTGAGTCACCATGCCTGGCTGTTTCCAGTGTAGTTTTGAACTCACAGAGATCCTATGGATCTCTGCCTCCAGAATGCTAGGATTAAAAGTGTGTGTGCCACCATTTTCTGGCCTCTATGTTTATCTAGCGGCTGTTCTGTTCTCTGACCCTAGATAAGTTTATTGGGGTGCACAGTATATCAACCACACTTGTTTGCTTTTGGAGCTTGAGGATAGGACTGAGGAGGTGTTTTGACTGGTAAGAGCATTCGACTTCAAGCTTAGGACAATACTATAGAGTCTGAGAGAAAAACAACAGGCAGGCAAGTCATAAACATCAGACCTGCGGGCAGGAGGAGATGGCAGAGAGGAAGAGAGGACGCCAGGTCTTTTTGGGTTAAGGTCTGACAAGACAGACAGGTTCAGCAATGCAGGTGGGCAGGCAGCCAGCGGCAGAGGTGAGGCAGAGGGCTTTGGAACCAGTGAGAAAGCCCAGAGTGTAGGAAAAGCATGCAGAGGCCATTGTCTAAATGAGAAGGGGGGAGTTAGAACTCAGAGATGCAGGCGGACTTAGCAGAGGGAAGTACTGTGAATAACTGCAGAGCCCATGAATGTCACATTACACACACACACACACACACACACACACACACACACACACACTATGGGATGATCCTTCTGTACACTGTGTAAATTATGCTCTAACCGGCTTAATAAAAAGCTGACAGACCAATAGCCAGGCAAAATAAGGTTAGGCAGAAGAACCAAACTAAGGAGGGGAAGAAAAAGGACAAAGTCGAGGGAGACTCAAGCCAGCTGCCCAAGAAGCAAGATGCCAGAGGACCGGTAAAGCCATGGACCACGTGGCAATACATAGATTAATAGAAATGGGTTAATTTAAATATAAGTGCTAGTTAATAATAAGCCTGAGCTAATGGCCGAGCATTTTGTAATTAATATAAGCCTCTGTGTGGTAATTTGGGAAGTGGCTGCCAGGTATTTGGGAACAAGTGGGTGGGAGAGGACACACACACAAGCACACACCCAGGCATACACACACACACACACACACACACAGACACCTGTGTGCACAAACACACACACAAACACATACACATACCACTCATACATGCAGGTACACACATACACATAGACACCTGTGCACACACAGATATACATACAGACATAAGAACACATACATGCACTTGCTCGCACACAGGAACACAGACACACAGAGACGGGTCTAGTCTAATATAGTTCTGGCTACCTAGAAAACCTTGAACTCTGGTCCACTTGCTTCTGCTTCCAAGTGATAGAATTAAAAGAGTAGCGTACCTGGCCTATGAAGTGCTGGAAATCAACCCTTTTGTGTCAGCTGGAGAAGCATTCTGCCAACTGAGCTGTGTCCCCAACCCGACACACCAATACTTTTTTTTTTCTTTTTCTACATGCTAGAGATCAAATCCACAGCCTCACACATACTAAGCATGTATTCTTTCGTTGGGCTACATCCCCAGCCCTATTCATTTTCAAATGCACACCATGCAGTCGTGGCAGCCAGCATACATTAAGAACATATAACATCCTCAGCTCTGGTCCAAGTACTTTAGAACCAAATATACCTGTGAAGGCTTGTCACAAGTCAGTGAGGCATATGTGTATTTTGGGGGAGTGGAGTTTAAGACAGAGTTCATGTAGCCCAGGCTGGCTTCAGACTCACTATGTACCAAAGGATGGCCTTCAACTTCTGATGCTACTGCTTCTATGGCCCAAGTATTGAAGTTACAGGTTTAAGCCACTGCGCCCAGTTCCATTTTAGAGGTGGGGAACCAGAGGACACAATTAGCAGTGGAGCTGGTTCCAACCAGAGAGATTTTGGATGCCGGCTCCCGCTCTCCACCATGTTTCTTTTTCCAGCTGAGGTTGCAGGTGGTGCTCTATTTTCTGCCCAGCCTGCTGTCCTCTATAGCCGTGAACACTCTAATCACTGAGCCATCTTTCCAGCCCCCTCCTCCATGATTCCTTAGTGTTTCTCTGAGAGTCCATCCCCTCCCTGTTCCCCCGTCCCTGGTCGTTCTATTGTTATGTGACCAAGTCCAGCACAAGTCTTCACAGCTGTGTTTAGATGTCACCTCTTTCCTTAAGTTTCCTTGGGTCCCTCCTTCACTTGGGGAATTCCTTCGCCTACTATTCGTGCACTTTCTCTGTGGTTTTTATTTGTGGCTGCTCTTTGAGAAGCGGAGGGACTGGGGTGTGATGGCACACACCTATAATGTCAGCACTCAAGAAGCTGAGGAAGGGGTATTGCTGGCTAGGGTGAGTTCAAGGCCAGCCTGGAGAACCCAACCTCCCCAGTTACATACTGTTCGTGCCTCTCTTTGCCCCCTCCTCCTCATCCAGAGGTTATTAGGCTGGGTTGAGGACTACATTTACATCTCAAGCTTTACCCCCAACCCCTCATAACCCCTCTGACACCGCCCTCGGCAGGCGCTTCCCTCAGTGAACATAGAAAAAGTTCAACCCCCTCCACTGCCCCTTCCCTGGGGGAAGAACCAGAATGCAATGCCCCTGTCAACAAAGGATGCGCCAGCCTGGGCCTGGGGTCATCCTGAGGGCTTCTTCCCCCATAAGAGGTCCAGGCCAGTCTGAATGGGCAAACCTACTCAAACCATTGTACAAGGTACCATATTTAAAAGAAACCCATAGGGGTTGAGGGTGTAGCTCAGGGGAAAAGAACTTTGCCTAGCATGCATTAAGACCATGCATTTTAAATACATAAAGGCCTTGAATTTGGAAGTGAAACTCAGGGGCTTGCACATATTAGCAAGTACTTTACTGGACCCTCAGCCCCTCTGGTTGCTTTTTAAAATATATTTTATCTGTCTGTCTATCTGTCTGTCTATCTGTCTATCTATCTATCTATTCGGTGTGTGAAGGTCAGAGGACAAATGTCAGTGTTAATTCCCTTTAGGGATCAAACTAAAGTCCTCAAGCTTGGTGGCAAAGCTGCCTTTACCTGCTGAGCCGTCTTGCTGGCCCTCCATGCTTCCCGGATGATTAAGCCAGAGCTTCACAGTCCTGCTGCCACAAAACCGTACCTTACTCCGGAATCCGCGGGGCGCAGTAAAGAAACAGAAATAGCCCCTCTCTGGGTGAAAGAGGGAAAAGTGTATTCCCAAATGCCAAGGCTGTCTTTCGGGAAAGCAGAGAGAAGTGTCCGGGGACATATCTTCAGGGTTCTAGGGGAATGGGTACCTGGGAGAAGGGGAGCCTGTGAGCTGGGCTGGGGGAGGGCCTGGAGGTGAATAAGGAGGACTTGTGAGGCGGTACTGAGGCCTGGAAGCCAGCAAGGACCACGGGCATATGTTAATGGAAGCGCCACAAGTCCCTTCTGCTAGAGACAAGGAGAAGAACTCCTTTTGGAGAGTGGGAACTGGCTTCCCAAGTCCCCGAGGGAATGCTGGCTTTTGTCTAACCACCCCAATTTGGGAAGGGGAGTTTCTTTGGACCTGACAATCCCCTCTTTAACTGGGTTCCTGCTGTACTGCTTCCATCTAAACTTAATTTCTAAACAGCAATGCCATATTTTCATTTTGCATTGGACCCTGTAAATTATCTAGCTGATCCTAACTAGGGCTGTAGGCCACAACATCTACACAGGGCGCTTTCATGAGACCTTGGCTTTCTTAGGATGGGATGGTTGGGCTCCAATGGGCCAGTTTCAAGAGAGAAAGATTCAGGCAGAAGCACTCCTTCCTTTTATGACCTGATGTGGTGATATATTGTGCACCCTAATAAAATTTGCCTGAAGATCAGAGGACAAAACAAGCCACTAGATTAAACATAGAAGCCAGGCAGTGGTGGGACACACCTTTAATCCCAGTGCTTGGGAATCACACTCCCAGTGCTTGCCTTTAATCCCAACAAGAAAGGTATATAAGGCATGAGGAGACAGGAACTAAAGTCTTTTTCGGCTGCAGCCTTTCGGGTGAGGACTCAGAGGATTTCAGTCAGAGGAATCGTGGAGCTGGTGAGGTGAGACGTGCAGTGGCTTGTTCCTTTATCTCTCTGATCTTTCAGCATTTACCCCAATATCTGGATCTGGGTTTTTATTAAAAGACCATTTTAGAATTCGTGTTACAACCTGATATAACTCCTTTTTATTTGGCATGGCAACATCACTATAGGAACAAGGCTGTTCCGAGAGACACCGTTAACAGTCTTTGGAAAATGAAGTTTGCCACATCCAGTTAAGGGGAGATCACCTCCCACCCACCTGAAGATGGGGCCCAGGGGTTCAGTTCTGTGATATAGCAGCTGGTTGAGCCTTTGAGCCCTTCTGGGAAGGGGGCCAAGGCAGACAGGCACTTGACCTTCATAGCTACTCCCAGGTTTCCCTGCTTCAGGTCACTGACCAGGTGATGGTCACCTGATGTGGGCCATAGGCCGGGAGCCTGACTGAGGAGCCCTACCCGTTCGCTCCCCTGGAGGTCTGCGATCAATCAGCTAGGGAGACAGAGACTCCTGACATCTGTTTCTCCTGCCGGCATCTCTGCTTGACTGACACTTCCTCCTCTTTCATTTTTCTCTGGGGCATGTTGTCGTCTTTCTCATTAACTTCCCCTCAGCTCCCAGCAAGGTCCCTAGACTCCTGAGCTTTGCTAATTCTCCTGTAATCCTTTGGCAAGCCAGGAAGCTAATTAAATTGTGAGCTTGTGTGCGCTTGTTCTCTGGCAACCGTGGAGTCTCTCTTCTCTTGTCTCCTGTCGCCTCCCTCTTTCCTTGCACAGTCCAGATTCATCTAGACACACCCACCATCGTCTCCTTGATGGGTTTTCTTCTCTCCTCTGTCCCGTCTCTTTTTTCCTTTTGTCTCTTTTCAATTGGCGTGTGCAGCTCGTCTGTGCCTCCTCCACACCCTTGCTCACATCACAGTGTGGTTGATATATTGTGCACCCCAATAAACTTACCTGGGGGTCAGAGAACAGAACAGCCACAATATTGAACGTAGAGGTCAGGCAGTGGTAGCACACGCCTTTAATCCTAGCATTCCGGAGGCAGAGATCCATCCGAATCTCTGTGAGTTCAAAGCCACACTGGAAACAGCCAGGCATGGCGGCTCACGCCTTTAACCCCAGGAAGTGATGACAGGAAGGTATATAAGGTGTAAGGACCAGGAACTAGAGGCTTTTTAAGCTTTTAGCTTTTAGCAGCAGTTCAGCTGAGATCCATTCAGATGAGGACTCAAAGGCTTTCAGTCTGAGGAAACAGGATTGACTGAGAAGTTGGGGAAGTGAGGTTAGCTGTGGCTTGTTCTGTTTCTCTGATCTTTCAGCATTCACCCCAATACCTGGCTTTTTTCTTTTTTATTAATAAGACCTTTTAAGATTCATGTTACATCATAGTCTTACCTTTAATTGGGTCTTGCCCCTGCCTCCCCCATCTCCACCTCCACTCACCAAGTCAGAACCCTTGTCATTATGTAGAAATAGCTTTCTCCATGACACCTTCCCAGATGCCACACCACAGCTGAAAATACTTTGTGCCTCTGTCCTGGCACTGAGCTCTTCTTGTCCACACCCTACAGTCCCACTAAAGCAGTAGGTCTTGAGGGGGGTTGAACGACCCTTTCATAGGGGTCGCCTAAGACCATTGGAAAACACAGATATTCACATTGTGGTTCAAAACAGTAGCAAGATTATAGTTATGAAGTAGCAATGAAAATAATTTTTTGTTTTTTTTTTTTTTTTTTTTGCCTCAATTTATTTCGAGGTTTTTTAATTGTTTTTAGGGTCTTTGTTTTTTTTTTTGGTTTGGTGAATGGTTGTTTTTTTTTTTTTTTTTTTTTAACTATTTTTTTTTTTCCTTATTGAGTTTTGTTCTTGATTTTTTTTTTTTTTTTTTTTGGCTTTTTTTTTTTTTTTTTTTTTTTTTTTTTTTTTTTTTATTTGTCATCTTCATTTTTCCATTTCGTATGTGTTTTTGTACCAAGCTGTTTTTTTACTATAGCTCTATGTAGAGTTTAGGTCAGGTGGTATGCTCATTGCTTTATCTATATTTTTACTCTGGTCTTTGTTTTCCATATGACAGATGATCACAGTATATAAAGAATAAAAAAGAAAAAAACTGAAAAAAAAAAAAAAAAAAAAAAATTCAAAAAAAAAAAAAATAAAAAAAAAAATTAAATTTAATATAGAGAAAGAAATAAAACGACTGAGAACCAAAAAATAATAAAAAAAAGAAGAAAAAAAAAAACCTATGGAAATAAACAAAATAAATAGTATATCAAAAAAAAAATAAAAACATATCATATACAAAATATTCAAATAAAATAAGCTAGTATGCAAGAACAGTAATAGAAATAAACAAAGAAAAAAAAAAAAAAAAAAAAAAAAAAAAAAAAAAAAAAAAAAAAAAAAAAAAAAGAGAAAAAAAAAATAAGAGTAAAAAAAAAAATTATGAGATATGGGGTCAAAAAAAAAAACACAACACGAGAACTGTTTATAAAGGAGTCAAGATGAAAAAAAAAAAAAAAAAAAAAAAAAAAAAAAAAAAAAAAGGTGACAGACACTGAAAGGTAACAGTTGTTTTCCTTTGAGGCATTAAGTCTTGTTCATTCATGTTCTTTCCTGGAGTGCAGGGGCTGGCAGCTGGGGGGGGGGGGGGGGGGGGGGGGGGGGGGGGGGGGGGGGGGGGGGGGGGGGGGGGGGGGGGGGGGGGGCATGGTGTTTAGAACAATTAAAAAAAAAAAAAAAAAAAAAAAAAAAAAAAAAAATTTGCAAAAAAAATTTAAATAAAAAATACACTGTTTTTTTTTTTTTTTTTTTCCTGGTGTCACCTGCACTGTGTTTAGAACACTTCACTGTGAAGGTGACCACTGTCCTTCATGTCCACATCCCAGGAAGGAAAGAAAAGGAGGAGGGCGGGAGTGGGCCTGCCAGCCGTCCCTCTAAAGTCAGTCCCTTCAAGAGCACTTTCTGGGAGCCAGGGCAACGCTCAGTAGGTAAGTGCTCTTGCCACCAAGCTTGATGACAACCTGGGTTTTGTACCAAGAATCCACAAAGTGGAAGGAGAGAACCAACTCCTTCAAGTTGTACTCTGACCTCCACATTTGCACCATGGCACTCACACACACACACACACACACACACACACACACACACACACCAAATGTAAAAAAATAAAATAAAATAAACAAATAGGTAAAAGCACCGTCTGAGTGCTGGGCATGGACTCACATGCCTGCAATCCCAGAACTTAGGGAGTGACGGCAGGACAATCAGGAGTTCAAGGTTATCCTCAACTATGAGGAGAGTTTGAGGCTGACTCAGGCTACAAAAGATTTCATACCAAAAAGGCAAATGAGAAAGTAAGCAAGTGTCTTAGTTAGGGTTACTATTGCTGAGATGAAACACCATGACCAAAAGCAAACTGGGGAGGAAAGGGTTTATTTTGCTTATAATTCCACATCACTGTTTATCACTGAAGGAGGTCAGGGCAGGAACATGGAGGCAGGAGCTGGTACAGAGGCCAAGAAGGAGTGAGGCTGACATGTTCCCCACGGCTTGCTCAGCCTGCTTTCTTTCTTTTTTCCCCCCCCGGAGCTGAGGACCGAACCCAGGGCCTTGCGCTTGCTAGGCAAGCGCTCTACCACTGAGCTAAATCCCCAACCCCCTGCTTTCTTATAGAACTCAGGACCACCAGCCTAGAGGTGTTCCCACCCAAAATGGGCTGGTTTTTCCCACATCAGTCACTAATTAAGAGAGTGCCCTACAGGTTTGCCTGCAACCAAATCTTGTGCGGACATTTTCTTAGTTGAGGTTCCCTCCTTTCCAATGACTCTAGCTTTTGTCAAGTTGACATAAAACTAGCCAGGACACAAAGAAAAGAGTTACTTTCTTTCTCCCACAATGAAATCTGCTTACATTTGTCTGACTGTGTTTAGCTGCAAGAGAGCCTGGGTTCACTGCTTCCCCCAAGCAGGACAGTTTCCCCCCTCCACGCCCGGTGAAAGTAAAGCCCAGGGAAGACCGGAGTAAGGGAGGCTGCAACCCTATGGATTCTGGAGCCAGGCCATGCATTAAATTCTCTGTGCCTCATTTGTAAGATTAGAGCTATCTACTTTTAAGGTTAGTAAGACAAATAAATGGGATAATGATTGTGAAGGCACTTAACTTAATCCCAGGCACACGCTTACCACCCAGTGTCTCAGTCTGATTACCCTGAAGGCGGACCCTGAGATAAGAAATTGGGTTTGAGCTAGGTGGTGGTGGTGCATGCCTTTAATTCCAGCACTCGGGAGGCAGAGGTAGGTGAATCTCTGTGAGTTCAAGGCCAGCCTGGTCTACAGAGTTGAGTTCCAGGACAGTTAGGACTACACAGAGAAACTCTGTCTCAAAAGAGAGAGAGAGAGAGAGAGAGAGAGAGAGAAAGAAAGAAAGAGAGAGAGAGAGAGAGAGAGAGAGAGAGAGAAAGGGAAAAAGAAAAAAAGAAAAGGAAAGGAAAGGAAAGAATTTAGGTTTGAAGGCTGGAAAGGTGGCCCAGAGGTTAAAAGCGCTTGCAGAGTTCAGTTCCCAGCATTCATGCTAGGCAGCTAACAACTGCCTGTAATTTCAGCTCCAGAGAATCTAATGCCCTCTTCTGGCCTCTGTGGGTACTCTGCATGCATCTACACACACACACACACACACACACACACACACACACACACACACAAATTTGGGTTTGAATTCTGGAGGTAATCTCAGGAAATAGGGCAGGCCTAGAAAGCGAAGCAGAAAAACAAAGCAAGCTGATGTTACTGCGCTGTCACTAAGGAGTTCTTTAATTCCCTGGAACACATCTTGGAACTGGGTATAGGAAGGCCCCCACTGAGGAACCAGGAAGCTGCAGTATTCACTCCCAGGCCCTGCCTCTAATCAGTTGAGGGTTGCTTGAGGATCCTAGCTCTCCAGCGCTTCCGGCTTCACTCAAGGGCACAGCCAAGAATGATCCAGGAGATGCAAATGGGAGTTAGGGTCAAAACCCGTCTGCAGGTAATATCCTGGCTGGGGGAGGCATTATGGCCGAGAAGGTGTCGGCGTGAGGCAGAGCGCCGCCAGCACCTGCTGAGGAAGAAGCAAGGACCACAAACTATCCTGAGCTCTCCTCTGAGCCCTCCTGGCATCTATTCCTAACTTCCTGTCTGGTACCTATGGCCCTCCACTCCCGACTGCCCCACACCCAGCATCTCCCTGCATTATTCCTCCCCTTCATCCTTTCCTGCTTCCCCCTTCCCAAGACCCTGTAGCAACCCCTACTGCTGTGCTTTACCCCCGTCTCCACCCCCACCCTGACTTCTCTGGTGAGAGTTCTTCCGGTGCAGTGTTACATTTCTTCCAGCCCCACGCAGCCCCAGCTGGCATTTAATTGTCCTGCCTTTCCCCCTCCCCTTCCTTCCACAGCTGGAATCCCATTCAGAAGGGCTACCTCACTCCCCTGGTTGAGAGGTCCCATGTCAAGGGCCACAGTTGTCACAGCTTGGCTCCTGGCCTGGCCCAACCCTCCTGTGCATGTCTGTGTGGCTCACCACACCTCTAGGCTGTTGCAGGATCTTAAAAGTTCTTATTAATAAAATCAAACCTGAGGCGAGTTATTGGGGTCCATGCTGGTAGATCAGAGAGACAGGACAAGCCACAGCTATCTCACCTCGCCGGATCCTCAGCTGGTCTTGTCTCCTCAGACTGGAGGCCTCTGAGTCCTCATCCGGAATGGGTCTCAGCTGAATTACTGCTCAAAAGCCTGAATGCTTAACCAGCCACATGCTTAACCAGCCAAATGCTTAACCAGCCAAAACCTAACCAGCCAAAATGCTTCTAGTTTCTTGCCCTCACGCCTTATATATCTTCCTGCTTTCTACCACCACTCCCTGGGATTAAAGGCTGGCTTTCTGGGATTAAAGGCGTGTCACCATGCTTGGCTATTTCCAATGTGGCCTTGAACTCACAGAGATCCAGAGGGATTTCTATCTCTGAAATGCTAGGATTAAAGGTGTGAGTGCCACCATTTTCTAGCCTTTGTATCTAGTGGCTGTCTGTTCTCTGACCCCAGATAAATTTATTAGAATACACAATACCACCACACTAGGCTATCAAACTTGGCCCTCCCCATTGGCATGGCCCTCCCCCTGTTCAAGCAGAAGGGCACAGCTGTGATGTGACAAGGCCTGGACACGTGCTTTTCATGTCACCTTGTCCCCATGCCTCTGCCCAAAGTGCTTCCAGTCTTTCCTTCTGATTCGGGGACATATCCTCTCATCCCTCTCTTCGCTCACCCAACGCCCTGGAAGTGAGGCCAAGCCCATCACTTCCGACGCCTTCATGGGCAATGACTTGTACTCGAATAACTGGGATCAGGTAAGTTTGGAGAGTTCCAGAAAGCTCCTGGGGGCAAGGTGCTATACAGATGGCCTGTGAGTGCGAGAGGGGCAGATGCTGATCCCAGCCCTGAGGCCTTGCTGGACTCCTGCTACCTAGGCACCACTCCACGGATGTCCAAGTCCCATACAGGGACCTTCTATCGCCTTTCTCAACCCTTTTCAGAAAAGAAGAAGAAAAAAAAATCAGCCCACGGCAAGGACCCTGCTTCTCCTTTGTCCTTCCCAGAGGGACTCAAGCCGGTGTGCTGATGTCTGCAGCTCTGTCCTCCCTCCAGCCTGGCTAGCGCGGGAGCATTTTCAGACTTAGAAGTGAGGAAGGAAAAGTGGGGCATTGTCATCTCTTTCTTTTAAGGACATTGACCCATTACCCTTCTCTTCCCTTAGATTTTCCCCAAGGCCACTCATCCCGGACATCCGTCTCACACAAGACCTCATCTCCCACTGTCCTTGCAGCCCGTGTCTTGTCCGAGTCCTCTCTCCCCACCCAAGGGGGAAAGCGGGTCTGTAGGATGATGCCCCGAGCCACCCCTAGTGTGGCCTCTGCCGCGGCCTCGGTTTCCCCATCTGCTAACTTGGGCCGATGACGCCTGCTCTCTGCGCCCTGCAGAGAAAGCTCTGGGTCGGCCAGTGAGGAAGGGTCCCGCGCTCGGCGCAGGCTCGGTGCGGTGCCCCAGGCCCCGCTGCTCGGCGCCCCTCCCTCGTCCTCCGCTCTCCCCTCCGCCTCCCCTGCTCCCCGCCCCTGCGCTTCTCTGCTTCAGCTTCTGCTGTCCTTCCCACTCGCTCACGCCTCTCTGTGCCCGGGTCCCCACTCGCCCGCCGCCCGAGCCCCCCGCCACCCCCGCAGGCCCGGCCAAAGCCGCAGCGCGGGCGACCAGTGCGCAGCCCGGCGTCCTCGCGGAGCCGGATCGCCGGCTCCGACCGAAGCCGACCCGCCCGCCGCCAGCCAGGTGAGGGCAGCCGGGAGGAGGCGGGGGCGCAGGCTCCTCTTCTGTGCGAGCGGGGGCGGCGGGAGGCGCGAGGGACCCGGTCCCTTTTCTGGAAAGGAGGACCTGGGCGCTTTTTCATGAAAGAGGCTCAAGGGCTTTTACTCCGAAGGGGGGGCAGGTCTCTCGGAAAAGGGCTTGGGGGGAACGCTTTTTGGGTCATTTTTTTTTCCCCTCACGAGAAAGGATTAATTGGCTACTTCTGTAAAAGTGGGGCTCACCTTCTTGAAACCTTCTTGAAAGGATGCCGGACTTTCAAGGAAGATAGAAGGGGGGGGGTTCTAGCGGGGCTTGAGAGCGGGATTAACTGGGGTACCGGGAGCAAGGCGCTGGGGGCTTGGAGATGCCCTCAGCCTGACATCGCTGCACCTTTTCCATTGGTTCCGGGGCTCTTGGTCTACCCAGCTCTCTGTCCCAGTTTTTCTCTTTGAAGATGACTATTTTGAGCTTTACCTGGACAGAGCTTTGTGCAGCCATTTCCTTCCCTGGAGCTCTGACACCCACCTGACACCTTCCCATCCCCCTCTGACCTGCTGGGGAATGGGGTTGTCCAAGGAAGGGATCCAGGGTTCAGGGACACGTGCAGTAAAGTATGAAGGGGGGGGGAGGGCACTGGACACACAAGAAGACCCTTTGGCACTGATGGGTGTACCAGGCTTGGCAGGGAGGTGGCAAGGGATAGGGTGGGCAGGCGCTTCAAGAGCAGCCCCGCTAGGAAAGCTGCCGGGCACGGGGAGTGCTCCCACCTCCCAGGAGAGAAAAAGACAGAGGGTTTGGCTCGCCTTTGTTTGCCTGCCTGCCTGCCTGCCTGCCTGCTTGCTGAGCTTCCTCCTCCACTCTAGATTCCAGCACTCTTTCCATGTCTCGTCTGCTTTTGCAAAAGGGGTCAGAGGCGGGAAACAGCATCGGCTGGAGAGATGCCTTTGTGTAAGAGGGAAAGCCAGCAGACAAGAACACTGAATGTGAAATTAAAAAACCCTCTGTTTAAGGCTTACTTTAGTGTTCCGTGGATGACCTTGAGCCAAAAAACGTGTACCCCTCGTTTCAGCACCAGGTTTCTCCTCCATGAAGGGGGAGAGGGTTTATCTATATGTCTAAAGTAGCTTTGTAAAAAGGAACAGATTAGACACTTGGCAGGTGCAGTTTTTACCATGACACAAGGGCCCCTTCTGTCCTCCCTGCCCTCACCAAGTAACCCATAGGACATCTCTGTGAGAATCAGAAAAGCACCTTCTGGAAGGAGGCAGCGTTCGGCTGGACCTGAGGTCTTTATGGTGAGAACGAAAGGGCAGTGCATTTTACCCCAGCAGCTGGGCAAGCGGAATGCAGGCTAGATTCCGATCCTCAGGTGAGCATCCTGGCGTGCACCTGGCAGCTCTTCCCAGCAGGCCCCTGGCATCTATAAGAGATACATGGCTACACACAGTCCCAGGGTACCTCCCAGGAAAGCTCATGTTCCAAACTCTCTCTAGCCCCTTTCCTGCTGGCCTCCACTTTGGAGCCTTTGGGTGTTCAAGCTTCAGAGCCTCTGCCCTACTTCAGAGCATGATGGAACCCCACCATCAGCAGCCTCCAGGAATTGGATAATGCCATCGCCAAGCATTTACTAAGGTTCTAACCCCTTATGTCAAGAACTTGATCACTTTTCCCAGGGGTAAGAACAGAAGTGTCTGGACACCTGGGTAGGTCTGTCCCTATACAGACCTTGTTCACAATTGCTGTCTGGGTATGTTACCACAAGCTGTGTGAGGCCCTCCATCATGCCATTTACATGGATGAAGCCTTCCTTACTCACAGAGTTAAAAAAACAGTTGCCTAAGGTGCCTGGGGTGTGACTCAGTGTCAGAGTGCTTGCTGTTCATTCATTCCCCGAGCCTGGTATCCCGATCTAAGTGTCTGTCCACTCCATTCACCACCACCACCAAATGAAGCCGCTGACTTCAGCATCCTGCCAGAATTTTATTTTGTTCTCCATATCCTCAGCAGCTGTGGCTCTCTCCTGCCCACGGGAGCCAGCCTCCAAACACAAAGGCACAAGGGGGTTATCATAGCCCTTAAAAATGAAAACAAAACGATGTACATGTGTGTATTGTTTGCATGTATGTTTGTGTGCCAAGTGTGTGCCTGCCACCCACAGAGGCCAGAAGAAGGCATCAGATCTAGTTATAGATGGTTGTGAGTTGCCATGTGGTGCTGGGAAATTAAATCTGGGTCTTCTGGAATGGCAGCTAACATTCTTAGCTGCTGAGCCACCTCTCCAGCCACTGGTTACCTCATTCTGTTTTCACAGGGACGACACTAACTCAACGCCTGGCCAGACCTCCTCAGTGCAGGAAGGACCCCAGGGGAGTCTGGGGAGACCCTGTGGGACCACTGAGTAGGTCAGAGGCCAAGAAAGGGGTTAGAGAGGCTCTCTCCACTTATTCCCAGATACGACTTAAAACGTTGTCACGGCTGATACAAAGAGCCCGTGTTTATTGTGAAGGGCAGGCCAAGGACCAAAGCAAAGCCACCGGAAAATGTGGTGGAATGGAAGTGCTGGCTGTTGGCAATTTAGACCTCCTTGACACCCAGAGAAGGAGGAGGGGTGAGGAGAGAGGGCAGGGCTGTAGGCCTCTCAGTAAGTAGAGCATTTCAACATGCTTGCGGCATGTGCACCAGGTCTTATTTGCAAAAGGATTCTCATGCTTTACAAAAGTTTGGAGAAGTACTGGCCTAATCCAATGGTTCTGAAAATGTGAACTCTAAATCAGCTGATCAGACTATACTAAGGATACTATTAAACATGCAAACTCTCAGGCCCCATTCCAGACTTCTGGAATAAATTCGAGGCGGGACAAGTATGGGTGCTGTAATGTGCACTCCCGGTGACCCTGAAGCACCCTAAGTGAGAAGCCCTGGCCTAGTGAAGGAAAACGGGGAGCAAGTCACGGGTCAAGAGCAAGGCTAGGTAGAAAAATTACAGGTGGAGGCAGCCGCTGTCCAACCCTCCTCCCCTGCCGGGGTCTTCTCTCCCTTCCCAGGTGCCATGCTGCTGCTGTTCCTGCTGGGCTTGCTAAGCCCGGCGGCCTGCTGGGCCCTCGGCCCGGCTGGCCCTGGCTCTTCGGAGCTGCGCTCAGCCTTCTCGGCGGCTCGCACCACCCCGCTGGAGGGCACGTCGGAAATGGCGGTGACCTTCGACAAGGTGTACGTCAACATCGGGGGCGACTTCGACGCGGCCACCGGGCGGTTCCGCTGCCGCGTGCCGGGCGCCTACTTCTTCTCCTTCACGGCCGGCAAGGCCCCGCACAAGAGCCTGTCGGTGATGCTGGTGCGCAACCGCGACGAGGTGCAGGCGCTGGCCTTCGACGAGCAGCGGCGGCCCGGCGCGCGGCGCGCGGCCAGCCAGAGCGCCATGCTGCAGCTCGACTACGGCGACACGGTGTGGCTGCGGCTGCACGGCGCGCCGCAGTACGCGCTGGGCGCACCCGGCGCCACCTTCAGCGGCTACCTGGTGTACGCCGACGCCGACGCCGACGCGCCTGCGCGCGGGGCCGCGCCCCCGGAGCCGCGCTCGGCCTTCTCGGCGGCGCGCACGCGCAGCCTGGTGGGCTCGGACGCCGGCCCCGGGCCGCGCCACCGGCCGCTGGCCTTCGACACCGAGCTGGTCAACATCGGGGGCGACTTCGACGCGGCGGCCGGCGTGTTCCGCTGCCGCCTGCCCGGCGCCTATTTCTTCTCCTTCACGCTGGGCAAGCTGCCGCGCAAGACGCTGTCGGTGAAGCTGATGAAGAACCGCGACGAGGTGCAGGCCATGATTTACGACGACGGCGCCTCGAGGCGCCGCGAGATGCAGAGCCAGAGCGTGATGCTGGCGCTGCGGCGCGGCGACGCCGTCTGGCTGCTCAGCCACGATCACGATGGCTATGGCGCCTACAGCAACCACGGCAAGTACATCACCTTCTCGGGCTTCCTGGTGTATCCCGACCTCGCCGCCGCAGCCGCCGCCGCCGGCCCGCCGGCCCTCAAGCCCCCCGAGCTCTAAGCCCCTGCTTGGAGCAACCCGGGAAGGCCGTGGGGGTGTGCATGCCGAGCCGGGACCGCGGCCCGAACGCCCCACCGCCCGAGCATAACAGCCTGCTCGACGTGCCTGGACTCTGCCAATAAAGTGGCCCTGCCCCTGCCAGCCTTAGGGTCCTGCCCTGTGTCTTGACTGTGATACCTTTGCCTCCCCCTCTCCCCGGGACGGGACAGGACTAACCTGACTAGTACAAACCACAGGGCCTAGATGGGGTGGGGTGGGGTGTCAAGCCTGGTAAGAGTGAGAAGGATTTGAAGCATGTTCTCCTAAATTCAGGTAGGCCTCACCTTCATGTCTGTGTCCAGTGCATCCCTCCCTCTGACTTCTCACTGACCAATGACATTCTTCTTCGGGCCCCGATTATGCCTCTCTGTGACAGGGAATATCATCCTACTGCTCTAACCTACTAGGAACACAGGATTCAAGGAAACAGCATGCTCCTTCTTTCAGTAGGGCATGGGACTGAGATAAGGGCTGGACCTGGTTGCCCTGCCTCCTGCCCTCCCAGAATGGGCTGAGTGATTTGCTCAGAACACTGTTAGCGCAAGTTGTCTTAGGCACAAAAGTAAGACGGGCCCTGGGAGGCCAGAACAGAGCTACACAGAATCAGGGCAACACATACCCTACACTGCCTGAGCCAGTCTCTCTGCGAGGGTCTTCGCCCAGCTTGAGATGAAACAAAAGAAGACCTTTTTCTTTCCTCTCCACAAAGAGGTGTAATGTTCCTCCCCCTTTTCCCTCTACGCCCCTTGTAAATAGAGCCACTGAAGTCCAATCTATGCTCCTAGTCCACACGGGGACTCAGAGACCATAGAGTCTTGGTTAGCTTTGAAATGAATCTCTTAAGACTGGGTGACAGGCACACAGGGTTTCCATATTTCACAGGACTGCCGGGATAGGAGTTAGAGGAGCTGACATGAATTACCTTAGGGCTGCTTTTCTTTCATCATGTATTAAATTAAACACACCTCTCAACGCTGACCTCTGGACATACCTGCATGTAACCACGGCTGCCAGTCTTGCCCTTACCTTACTTAGCACTGTGCTTATTGCCGAAACCCAGGCCTTAGCTGGGTCTATGGAATGAAACTAGGAATAAGCATGAGTGATCAAGAGCCAGGGGCCAAGCTAGGCCAGAGATCTGACTAGGAAGAACCAGAGGCAGATGGAGTCCTGTCCAGGGTAGAGAAAGGTGATGAGCAGGGGGATCAAGTCAAGTGAAAGGGAAGGGTCAGGGGCTAGGGTCAAGGATGGAGGCCCAGGAACCCCCACCCCACCCCCCAGGACAGAAACTCTTGCACAGGTCCAAAGTGTTTCCTGTGTCAGGAGGGCAAAGACCTGGGCCCAACAACCCCTCTCCTCAACCTCACTGGTCTCATGGAGCTGATAGACACACACCAGGCCTATAAGAAGCAGATGCTGACTATCCCAAGGGCTAAGAGACCGTCTCTAAAGATCCTAGAATTGCTATAACCATTGCCTAGCACCCTCCGAATTACTGGGCAGGTGCTGCTGCAGGAGCCTGAGTCGACGGCCTGGATGTGTGGATCCTGGTTTCTCATCCTGGACGTACAGCTGTCTATGATGTTCACTTCTACCTTGGCCCAGAGCAGCTGCAAGAGGAGCTGTTTTAGGGGTGAGCTGTCCTCAGGGGTCAGGCATGGGAGCAAGAGTGGGTAAGGCGTTGGGGAGGCCATAAACTGGTGGTAGGGACTCATGTTGGCTGCTCCTTACCACAGGAACGCCTACCCTTAGCTCTCTTCCAAACCCATGGTCCAGGCTAGGAAGAATGGAACTTATGCATCACTTCCGGGCCCTCTGGCTCCTGGAGGCCACTTCCCACCACAGAGCTGTCCATGGATTGGCCTGAGGCAGTAGAGAGGAATCAGATCCTTGCTGATCCTTCGCTCTGAACACCCAGGCTCCCAGGAAACTTTTCTGTGGCCCAGGAGGCATCTTTATCAGAAAAGTTTGTGGATGCCATCTCATGTCCCCTCCCCTATTCCAAATGCACATATATGCATGCTGATAGTCACCCTCCCAGGCATGGCTCTTATCCCAGTGCATGCCAAGTCTGACTCCCCTCTTGGCAGAAACCTAACATGACTCCTGTAACTTGCACAATGCCCTGATAGAGTTTCAGAACAACAGTAAGCACGGAAAGTCATCTCCATAGGCTTTCCACACCATCACCCACTATAGCACTCACCCGGCCCACAGCTCCTCCTCTGCCATGTGAGGCTAAAGAGCCAATACCTGGTGTCGGCCAACAGCCTTTTCTTGGCTCCTAGCCACCCACCCTGAAGCCCTTGAATCACCTGCATGATTCTGAGCTGAAGCTCCCCCACCCCAGGGAGGAGACCAGTGGCCACCACTAGACAGAGCAGGCACTGTAGTGTCCCAGCCATGTCGTCTGTCTCTTCCCCCCAGAAGCGCTCTGCTCTTCATCTGCCAACCACAGCTCCAACTTTCCCTACGGGCTTCTGCATTCCTTTGTGTCAGTCTTCAGTGCTGAGTAGGGCGGGGCTGGCTCTGGCCTCATCCACCTTCTGGGGGCTATTTTCACCCCTCAGAGGTGGGGACTCTTCAGTTTTTCACAAGCATGTTTGTTCTTGCTCAGACGGATGGGCTCTCACCCTTGGCTCAGCCAACCCGGTGGATGTTTAGGTGGGAACACAGGAGATTGGGGTTTTCCTGCCCCACCCAGGCCCCTGGATCTATCAGCTGCTTCCAATACAGCCTGCTGAGATAAGGGCTTTCTTCAGCAGTTTCCAGGCCCTTCAGCTGTCACTACAAAACATGCCACACCTATTCCAAACCCCAAGGACTCTGAAGACCGAATTATAGCTCCAGGACCCCCTAGAAACACATGGAGGCCTACAGAGCACAATGTCTACAACTGTAGCATACTGTCCCGTTAAATAGACGATTTGGCAGGGACACCTACCCACCTCTCCTGAGTCAGTGCCATTTCTACCCAGTACATGTGGCACATGAGGGACGGGGAAGGGAGCACCTCAGCAGAAGAGCACACACCGCTGAGCCTGATGGCCCGAGTTCAATTCCTAGAACTCACATGGTGGGAGATCACTCCTGCAGATCATCCCCACCTCCATATGTGCTGCCACCCCTGCTAAATAGTAAACATTTGAAAAACACACACAGGACAGCCAGGGCTACACAGAGAAACCCTGTCTCCAAAAAGCAGCCAACCAACCAAACAAAAAACACAGAGGGAGGGGTGAATGTCTCTAGGAGTTTATTTACACAGATGACCATAGATAAGTCATTCTTCCTCTAGGATCCACATGCTTCTGAAGCTACTTGGCTTCAGGCTTCTTGTCTCCAGCTTCAAGCTTCAGACTCTCAGGAGGCTGACGATAGGCAGGGAAAGCCTCCCAGGGACTGTTGAGGTCAAACTTGCGGAATTCTTGGGCAAACTCCACTGGTTCAGCTACCACCCGCTTCACCTCATCGTCATAACGGAGCTGCAGGAGCCAAAGTTAGAACTGATAACTGAGGAGCCCATTTCACATGAGCACGGTTGACTCCTCCAGTCCCTTCCCTCTCCCCTTGACTTCTGTTCAGTACTCTTTACAGGCTCTGTCACATCCATGCCTACTACCCATGTGGTCACACATTGAAATAAACTAATGTGTGGGGTTTCAAAATGGCCTTTCCTTTTTACCTGCTGCCAGCATTGCTGATTCCTCTGCCACGTTACATCTTGAGCTCTGAACTGTCTATCTGCTAGCAGACTTAATGCTCACCCAACCACACACCTTAAAAGGTAATAGCAAGTACTGACCTCAGATTAGGAACAGTCAGTGGCTGAAAACTAAATTTAGGCTGGGTGTGGTGGTGCTTCCCTTTAGTCTCAAAAAAAAACCTGCCTCAAAAAAAAAAAAAAAAAAAAGAGGCTGGGTGGTAGTGATAAAAGCCTTTAATCCCAGCACGTGGGAGGCAAGGCAGACAGATCTCTGTGAGTCTGTCTACAGAGTGAGTTCCAGGCTAGCCAGGACTACACAGTAAGACTCCGTCCAAAAACATTAAGAAAAAAAGAAAAGAAAAAGCAGGACAGGAATGTCATGCATCTCAGCATTTCTAAGTTACCTCATTACAAATTCGTATGTGTGCTAATAAACGACTTGCCAGGCCACTAAAGCTATGGCCCCTCCTCCTCAGTGGCCACCTCTCCCTTTTGTGTGTGCACAATGTATATACACATTCATGTGAGCATGTGCATATATGGAGATCAGAGGTCAACATCAAGTACCTTCCTTGGTCATTTTCCACGTTATTTATTTAATGTGTATGATTCATGTTTATAGACTGTGAGTGTGTGTGTGTGTGTGTGTGTGTGTGTGTGTGTGTGTGTGTGTGTATGCTATGTAAGTGCTGTTGTTTACTGCTATGTGCAGGCTGGCCAGCCCATGAACTTCCTGGGATTCTCCTGTCTCCTCTGCCCATCTTGCTGCAGGAGCACAGGGATTACATACGTGAGTTACTATCCACCACTTTACCTGGGTTCTGGGGATCAAAACTCAGGTCTTCTAAGTGCATGGCCAACTGAGCCATCTCCTTGGCCCTTCCCTTATTTTTAAGAAGGGGCCTCCCACTAAGGTTAGAGCTCACTGACTAGACTGGCTGACTAATGAGCTCCAGGGACCTCCTTGGTTACACATCCACCTAGCTTTTTCTGTTGCTGTTGTTTTTGGTTTGGGGGGTTGGGGTTTCTCTGTGTAGCCCTGGCTGTCCTGGAACTCATTCTGTAGATGATGCTGGTCTTCATCTCAGAGTCTGCTTGTTTCTACCTCTGAGTGCTGGGATTAAAGGCTCCTCTGGAACTCAAGAGAGATCTGCCTGCCTCAGCTTCCTAAGTCCTGGATTAAAGGCACCCACCACCATGCCCGGCTTACATCCATGCATTTACATGGATCCTGGGGATCCACATTCAGGTCCTCCAGCTTGTGCAGCAGGCACTTTACCAACTGAGCCTCTAACAGGCTCTTGCCCTGTCCAAGCTGGCCGTAATACAGTCCTTCTGCCTCAGCTTCCCTAGTATTGGGATTATAAGACTGTATCAGGGCGCGCGCGCGCGGGGCGGAGCGGGGCGGGGCAGAACCAGGCGGATCTCTGTGAGTTCGAGGCCAGCCTAGTCTACAGAGTCAGTTCCAGGACAGCTAGGCCTGAGAACAGAGACAGGACAGAGAAACCCTGTCTCAAAAACAAAAACAAAAACAACAAAAAAACCCCACAGAAACAAGGGGCTAGAAGGACTGTCCAGCCATTAAGAGCACTAGCTATTCTTCGGCTTCGGTTCCTAGCACTGGACGTGGTGGACTGTCTGTCCCCAGCTGTAACTCCAGTTTCAGGGGATGTGGTACACCCTCTTCTGGCTTCCACAGGCACCAGGCACACAAATACATATACACAGACACTCATATTCATAAAAATAAATCCCCGACCCCCCTCTGCTTTTTTTTTTCAAGACAGGGTTTCTCTGTGTATAACCCTGGCTGTCCTAGAACTTACTCTGTAGACCACGCTGGCCTAGAACTCACATAGATCCGCCTGCCTCTGCCTGCCAAGTGCTGGGATTAAAGGTGTGTACCACCACTGCCTAGCATAAAAATAAAAATCTTAAAAAATAAAATACAAAAAATAAATAAATAAAATAAAATACAAGCCAGGTATCAATGGTGTAAATCTTTAAGCCCAGTGCTGTGAGTTTGAGGCCAGCCTGCTCTCCAGAACAGCCAGGGTGGTTACACAGAAAAACCCTGTCTCAAAAAGCTCCTTCTGGGCTGGAGAGATGGCTCAGAGGTTAAGAGCACTGGCTGTTCTTCCAGAGGTCCTGAGTTCAATTTCCAGCACCTACATGGTGGCTCACAACCATCTATAATGAGATCTGATGCCTTCTGGCCTGTAGGCATTCATGCAGGCAGATCACTGTATACATAATAAAAAAATCTTTAAAAAAAAAAAAGTACTCCCCTCCAAAAAAATCATTACAATAATGGCTAGCTTTAACTAACACACAATATATCAGGCTTTACACAGATGAGAAAGCTGTCTCATGGCCAAATCAAATAACCTGCCCCACTTCATAAAATAAAATTAGGCCTGCAGCACAGGCTCTTAAACCACCATAGTCTACAGATCCTATTCCCATCATGCTTATGATCTCAGGCTCCATGATCGCTACCCCAGTGTTAAGGTTTCTACCTCAACATAGCCAGAGAGGGGAAAGTCTTTCCGGAAAGGATGTCCCTCGAAGCCATAGTCTGTCAGGATCCTTCTTAGATCAGGGTGGTTAACAAAGAAAACTCCAAACATGTCCCAGACCTAGAAAAGAACAGCTCTCAGGCAACCTGTCCATCAGGGCCAACAGCAAATGAGCTGCACTGCCCCACACCTCCTAGTTACAAACAATGCCTTGCTTCTGGCCCAGAGCAGGACCCACCACATCCAATAACTCACCTCCCTCTCATACCAGTTGGCTGCCTTGTGCACAGAGACTACGGACTCAATGGGCGTCAGCTCATCTGTATAGGTCTTCACACGGATCCGAGAGTTGAAGCGCAGAGACAGCAGGTTGTAGACAATCTAGGGAGAGAAGAAGCTGGAGGACCAAGGCGGCTATAGGATGAGGTCTACATGACAGTATCAGGTTTTATTTTTGGTTTTTCAAAACAGGTTTTCTCTGTTTGGCTGTCCTGGACCTCACTCTCTAAACCAGCCTTTCCTCAAACTCCACCTGCCTCTGCCTCCCAGTGCTGGGATTAAAGGCATATGTCACCATTGGGAGAACGTCAGTTATTAAGGATACAGTGAGTCACGATTCCACCTGTGATGCTGTAGTCTCTACAACTACTTAGAACGGCTTCGGCCACACCTGAGGCTCTGCTCAAGTTAGCTGCCCAATCGCTGCCCCATCATTCCCTCTGGAGGCTCTCCCTGCCCACCTGCCCTAACCCTCACTAGGTTGACTTCTGCTCTTCTGTCACCTTTGAGTTCCACCACAAGTAAGGGCTTAGAAGGCTGAAGCAGGACTGCTGAGGTCGAGGTCTGCATGGCAAGTTTCAAGCCAGCTGACACTCCATAGGGTGAGCCTACTAAGATCTGGCACTACTGTTCTCTGTCTTCTAAAAAGCCTCCCAGACAGGCTACATGTCCTTCTGAGTCTGTTTGTTATTTCTTCTTCTTCGTCTTCTTCTTACTATTATTATTATTATTATTATTATTATTATTATTATTATTATTATTATTGTGTGTGTGTGTGCGCACGCTTCTGGAAATCCGTTCTCTTCTACTGGCGGCTCTGGGGCTAGAAATAAAGTTGTCAGGCTTTCAAAGCAAGCACTGTTACCTACTGAGCCATTTGCTTGCCCCAGCTTAACTTTTTGCCAAGAGTTACTGTAGTATAACTTATTAGCATTTCTGTTTTACTATTTTTCATCTAAAATACTTTTTTTTTAAAGGTTTTTGTTTTTTTGTTTTTGTTTTTGTTTTTTTTTTTTTGGAGATAGGGTTACTATGTAACCTTGGCTTTCCTGAAACTTGCTCCATAGACCAGATTGGCCTTGAATTTAAAGATGTAAGCCACTGTGCCTGGTTTTAATGGGTATTTTATTTAGCTATTGTATCAGTGCTCATGTTTTAAACAAAATTTCTGTCAAATGATTTTTAAAATAAAGCTTATTTATTACCTTAAAAATAGACTATAATTTATAATTTACTGAGGGATTTCTTTCTTTTTTTTTTTTTCCGTGTCACCCTGTGTTCTGTCCTAGGCATTCAGCCATGCTCTTCTTTCCCTGACCTTAGCTTTGATGTGCTGTGACAGTGACAACTGCCTTTTACAGGTTTTATTTCCATCACCTATCCCAGGGAGTCAGCCTATCAGCATATCTAGGCCTAGATAGGTACTTTTGTGGGAGGCGTTTGTTTGTTTTTTTTGTTTTTGAGACAGGATCTCTCTGTACAACCCTGCCTATCCTGGACCTCGATCTGTGGATCAGGCTGGCCTCGAACTCACAGAGATCCGCCTGGCTCTGCCTCCTGAGTGCTGGGATTAAAGGCATGCGCCACCACCGCCCGGCACACAGCAGAAAATTTTTAAAAAGTCAAGCAGAGTAAAGCATGGTGACTATTTAGTAAGCTGATATATGAAGATCATCTAAGCTTTGAAAAGTTCCAGGCCAACACAGTGAGACCCTGTCTCAAAACAGAAGAAAAGGAAAAATACAAGAAGGAAGGAAGCCAACAAAAACTCTGCAATGTTCTGTGTGACCCAGACTGAAGCTGAAACTAAGGAGGCTCTGGTTTCCTTACTTGTCACTTAGGAGACCACCTGTGTCTTTCTTCCCTTTAGTTCACAAACCTCTCACTTTTTTTAATTAGCATCTCATCTTATTTTGCCCTAGTTTTCCTTGAACTCCCTATGTAGCTGTAGATGACCTTGAACTTGTGATCCCCCTGCCCTCACTCCCCAAGTGCCAGGAGTAGAGGTCTACCAACACACCTAGTTTTAGGCAATGCTGGGGCATTATGCATGCTTCCCAAGTATTCTACCAAGCGAGCAATGGATCTGGGCCCCAAACCTCACATTTAACTGACCTCAAAGCGGTTCTGCCGAGTTGGGACATCTACCGCTGTCATGTCAGCCAAGGATTTGAATTGTGCATTGGTGTGGTCCCTGAGGAAAGTCAGCGTTGGGATGACTCCATCAGGATGGATACAGATTTCTAACTCATTAAGGCACGTCACCTGCAGACACAGAAAGGTGGTGTGGAGAGAAGAAATAGCGACTGAGGAAGGAGCTGACTTCAGCAGGAGTCACTTGTTCTAAGGCAGTGGTTTTCAACCTTTTGCTTTTGTTTTTTGAGACAGGATTTTGTTGTATAGCCTTGGCTGTCTGGGAAGGTTTTCAACCTTAATGCTGTGGCCCTTTAATACAGCTCCTAATGGTGTGGTGACCCCCAACCATAACATTATTTTCATTATACTTCATCACTGTAATATTTGCTACTGTTAGGAATCGCAGTGTAAGTATCTGTGTTTTCTGAGGGTCTTGGGCAGACTCCTGGGGTCACGACCTACAGGTTGAGAACCACTGGTTGAAGGTGATGAAATAAATGAGGTAATGATTCTTGACCCAGACCCAAGGACAATGAGTATTACCTGAACGTGTTGGACATACTTGGGTAGGATTTCAGCCACATACTCTCCAAATGCTGAGAGCTGCTTGTGGGTTACCTCATCCCGCGGTCTGACAGTGGCTGGAGAGACAAAAGTATAAAGGGAAAAGGTAGCAACCAGCCCTGCCTCAAGCCTCTTGGGCTTAAGAAAAAGATTCTCTCTCAGTAGGACTTCCTGAAGACCCCCCCCCCTTTTTTTTAATTTAAAGTATTTACTTTTATTTTGGTGTTTTGCTTGCATATTTGTCTAAGCACACGTGAATGCCTGGTGCTCACAGAGGACAGAAGAATGTCAGATCCCATGAGACTGGAGTTATAAATGGTTATGAACTGACATGTGGGTGCTGGGAATTGAATCTGGCTCCTCTGGATAAACAACTGGTGCCCTTAAATGCTGGGCCACCTGAAGAATCTTAAAGGCACAGGTGCAAAGTACCTTCCAGGAATTAAGAAGTGATCAAATTTGGGGGAAACAGTACACCAAGACTCTTGTTACTGTAGTCGGGGTCTTTGCTTCCTGTCTACACTATTCCACAGCTGTTCCGAATATTTCTTCTACTCGTGACAAAAAGCAACAGCATCAGCCCTTCTATCAGACTCAGAGCTCTTTAAGGATGGGAACCAGTCTTCTGTTTCTCTTTCTCTCCTTGACACTTGCTTATACCAAGTTCTTGAAGAATTTCAGGGCTGAAGAGCCCTGAAAGATTATCTCATTGCCCACACTCTACTCCCAGTTCCTTTGTGTATCTATAAGAAAATTAATGTCCAGAAATGGGAAGAAAGCCAGGCTTTCAGTTTCCCAGCATGCTTCTGCTGGCTGAACATAAAATCACATGATCACTAAATTACTTGAGCACCCACACATCACAGGCAAAGAATTAATGATTAAGTATTTTCCGAAGACCTGTTTTGTCGTTCACTAGATCTATGACTGAAAATTTTAACTATCTGAATTGCTTCATGATCTATAGTACGGACAGTAAAATATGCATCTCATTAGGCTGTTATGAAGTCCAAAGGAAATGATTCACTATAAGGCTTAAAGCCTTAAGGTGCCTAGTAAGTACTAGGTTGGTGTGACCTATTATTATTTCTGGACTTCGGGCCTCAAGGGCTTTGTTACCTGCCCTCAAAGAGCTGACAATTTAATCGGAGGATAAAATAATCATGAAAACGGCAATGGGCGATCAAGATCAGAAGGGAACAAATATCTAGGGCACAGGAAGTACTCGATTCTAACAGCAAGGTGGAGTCCTTAGCAATCTCCAAGGACAAGCAGAGGTTTGCCAGGAGGGAAGGGTATTCCAGGGCAAGGACAAACATCTGACAGAACAATGGAAAGCCCCTGCTAACGCTGGGGAGAAGAGCGCTGTCCGCACATACTCACGGCGCGTGTCAGCCGCCGCGCTCTCCCTCCTCACCCGCTGCAACAGCACTGAGGGTCGCTCAGTCCCTGCACAGAGAGAAAAAAAGCACAAAGGCGCGGGTGAGACCCGAGACGTCTCCGTGCCGGGCGCGCCTCTGCCGCTGCCCGTGCTCTCGGCTGTCCCTTGCTCACCCCTGGCTACGGAAGCGGCGCCTACGAGCCCGCGCCACCAGACCCTGGCTGCGGCAGCCGCCATGTTCCTAGGATGCTGACAAAATAGCCGAAGGACAGCACTCAGGCCACGGAGCCCCAAGGGCACGGACCGGAAGTGGAAGTGTGCAATGAATCTTCTTCCGGGCAGACGCGGGGCGGGAAGCAGAGGTTCCGGATTTGGGCACTGGCATGAAAGGAGGTAACGCAGGTAAGAAAGACCCGCAGGTGGGGAAACCGTGAGGTGTACGTAGCCCTTGCTCGGTACAGCGGAGGCCGAAGAGAAGAAGCAGCAGCAAAGAATCGGACAGGTGAGAAAAAGGGAAAGGGTGGGCGTTCTGGGTTCTAAGTTCCACACCGCTCCCCTGCTCCTGAGCTAAGCTTTTGATGAGGGAGGGTGGGGGAGACGACGGACGGTTTCCTTGGAGACCGTTTCCTAGGCGACTCTAGGTGGCGCGGTCCGATTGCACAGGGTTATGGACTTCCTTGTGCCCCCGGCCGGGGACGGCTGGGCTCTCTGGAGCTTCTTTAGGAACTCATTGGGGCGAGTGGGTAAGTAGGGAAGAGCCGCTCAGAAAAGAGTAAAGATGGAAGTAATGGATGTCCAGGCCCAGGCCTCATGTAGGAGGGTCTGCACTCTTATGTCCAGGCAAGGAGGGAATCTAACCACAATAACTGGATGTCTTGCTTTATTTACTTTCTTCTTCTCTTTTTGGTTTAATTATGCTTCCCCTGAGTCTCACTAGTTATATATCCAAATTATTTGGTTAATAAATCTTCTAAGATCATAGACTTCCTCCTTCTCTCCAGCTGACCTACAACCTAAGTCTTTTACTTGTTAAAAGACTTACTAGCATCAGGAATATCTGACTTGTTACTCAGCATCAGGAATATCTGATTTTCCCTCAAGAAAAAAACAGCAGAGATAGAACTTTAATTGATTTCACTGGAGCAGAGACCCCACTGCAGAAAAACTTTGGGTGAAGGAATGTCATGGGCCATGTTGACAGTGCCAGGAATAAGGGCAGTCCAAACCCACTTTGCTCCTGTTTCCCCCTATCTTGAGTTGGACAGTTGGATTCATGGACAATGTCTGTGAATTACTCAAATACTTAGGGTGGTATTGCTTTGCAGATAGCTGGCAGAGAGAGAAGTTGGCTACCATGGAGTCACCAGAGGAGCCTGGAGCATCCATGGATGAAAACTACTTTGTGAACTATACTTTCAGAGACCGATCTCACTCAGGCCGAGTGGCTCAGGGCATTATGAAACTGTGTTTAGAGGAGGAGCTCTTTGCTGATGTCACCATTTCAGTGGAAGGCCGAGAGTTTCAGCTCCACCGGCTGGTCCTGTCAGCTCAGAGCTGCTTCTTCCGATCCATGTTCACTTCTAACCTGAAAGAGGCTCACAACCGGGTGATCGTGCTGCAGGATGTCAGTGAGTCTGTTTTCCAGCTCCTGGTTGATTATATATACCATGGGACTGTGAAACTTCGAGCTGATGAGCTGCAGGAAATTTACGAGGTGTCAGACATGTATCAGCTGACATCTCTCTTTGAGGAATGTTCTCGGTTTTTGGCACGCACAGTACAAGTGGGGAACTGCCTTCAGGTGATGTGGCTGGCAGACAGGCACAGTGACCCTGAGCTCTACACCGCTGCCAAGCACTGTGCCAAGACCCACCTGGCCCAGCTGCAGAGCACAGAGGAGTTTCTCCACCTGCCCCACCACCTACTCACTGATATCATCTCAGGTAAGTTCATGGAGGGGCTTATCATACCCAGCTGATCAAGAATGATTTTCAGTGGATAGTCTGGCTCAGGAGAACTCTCAAGTTTATGTAACTAACCGTTGTTGGTTTACATTATCATTTCTGGTAGAGATTTAGATTGAGGTTGAGGTTCAGTGTAGCTGCTGTCAGACAGAGTGCCTTACAGAAGTAGCTAAAGAGTAAAACGCTATCATTTTCCCACAAAAGGAAGTGAGACGTGCCTGATGTTTTCATCTGCCCTGTACCATGAAGGCCTACAGGACTATTTACTAAAACAAATTGATGGAGATGATGAATCAAGCTATGTAAAATGGGAAACATTTGGGTAGTAACTTTACATAACAATTCTGCCCCTGCAAGTGAGGTGGAACTATATTTTATGCATACACTCTATGGCCTGGTAGGTGACTTCTGTGGCATATGAGAGCATATTATGCCATCGACTTTTCTTTTAAAAAGCAAGGCAGGGTTAGTGGTGTAACTCGGTCATAGAGCACTTCCTTGGTGTACTTGAGATCCTAGGTTTGACCCCAGCACTGCACAGTGTTAGTGGTGGGGCAATTTCAAGTTAACTTCATAAACATGCATCAACGAGTACATAGAATGGTGGGCTAATAAAGTGGCTTGTCTTTTTTTTTTTTTTTTTTTTTTTTTTTGAGACAGGGTCTCTTTACATAGCCATAGCTGTCCTTTAACTCGACATGTAGACCAGGCTGGCCTTGAACTCACAGGGATCTGTCTGCCTCTGCCTCCCAACTGCCAGGATCAAAGGCATTCGCTACTACTCCCAGCTGTGGTTCCTCTTGAGAGCCCATTAAGATTGTCATTGATGTCAGTCGGAGGTGGCGCATGCCTTTAATCCCAGCACTCAGGAGGCAGAGGCAGATGGATCTCTGTGAGTTCAAGGCCAGCCTGGGCTACAGAGCGAGTTCCAGGACAGGCTCCAAAGCTACACAGAGAAACCCTATCTCGAAAAACCAAAAAAAAAAGAAAAAAAAAAAAAAAACTGTCATTGATGAGGCTGGATAGATGGCTCAGGGGTTAAGAGCACTTGTTATTCTTACAGAGGACCATGGTTCAATTCCCAGAATCCACACAGTGGCTTATAACCATCAGTAACTCCAGTTTCTGGGTATCTGATGCTATCTTCTGATGGTCATGGGCACCAGACATGCATGTGGTGCACAGACATGTGCAGGCAAAATATCCATACATGTAAAATATTTTTTAATATTTTTATTTTTGTTTTTTTGAGACCCTGTCTAGAAAAAACAAAACAAACAATAAGAAAACATGAGCTGGACAGATGGCTCAGTGGTTAAGAGCACTGGCTGCTCTTCCAGAGGACCCAAGTTCAATTTCCAGCACCCACATGGCAGCTCACAACTGTCTCTAACTCCAGTTCCAGGGTTTCTGACACCCTCACACAGACATACATGCAGGCAAAACACCAATGCACATAATTATAAAAACAAAACAAAACCCAGTAATATTGTTAATGACCATGCTTTTCCTTTGGCTCTCACAGATGGTGTTCCATGTTCCCAGAACCCAACAGAGGCAATAGAAGCCTGGATCAATTTTAATAAAGAAGAAAGAGAGACTTTTGCAGAGTCACTCAGGACTAGCTTGAAGGTGAGGCACATTTCTTAAGGATTGGGGTGCCATAATCTCTGTGCACTCCAGCCCTCGGGGGCCTTTTACCTTTGTCTTTCTTCCTTTTGGCAGGGAATGTGTGTTTCTTGGTGTATGTGTGGGGGTCAGAGGACAACATGCAGGGGTCAGTTCTCTCCTTCCATATGTGGGCCACAAGGACCAAACTCAGGTCCTTATGCTTATATAGCAAGTGCCCTTACCCACCCAAGCCATTTTCCAAGTCTCTGACATAGCCTCTTTTGATAGCTACTGATTAGTCACCAACTTGAAGTCAGTAAGAACTGGGTAGTCGGATGTGTTTTCTGACCCCAGAAGCCATTAGTCTATGAGCTTTGAAGCTTGTAGAGTTTTTACTGTCTTCTCTCACACTGTCTTCTTTTGTTGTTGTTTTGTTTTTTCCAGACAGGGTTTCTCAGTGTTAACGGCCTTATTGGTTCTGGTATTCGATTTGTAGACCAGACTGGCCTTGAATGCAGAGAGATCCACCTGCCTCTGCCTCCCAAGTGCTGGGAGTAAGAGGCATGTGCCGCCACCACCTGGTTTGATGCTATCTTCAAGAACTGTTTTCTTCATTGAGTTAACAGTTCTAGCTAGGTGTGATGGCTTAACACATGGGAAGTGGACATGAAGACAAGAGGATCAACTTCAGCTACATAGTTGGTTCAAGGCCAGCTTAGCCTATATAAGACTCTGTCTCAGATGCGTGGTGGTGGCACATACCTTTAATCCCAGAACTTGGGAGGCAAAGGCAGGCAGATCTCTGAGTTCAAAACAGCCTGGTCTACAGAGCTAGTTTTAAGACAGCCAAAATTAAGCAAAGAAACCCTGTGTTGGAAAACAAAATCAAAAAACAAAATAACAGCAACATCAAAAAAGCAGGAGATGGAGCCTGGTCTACAGAGCGAGATCCAGGACAGGCACCAAAACTACACAGAGAAACCCTATCTCAAAAAAAAAAATTAAAAAAAAAAAATGCCAAGTAGCAGTGGCACACGCCTTTAATCCCAGCACTGGGAAGGCAGAGTCAGGCAGATCTCTGAGGCCAGCCTGGTCTACAGAGGGAGATCCAGGACAGCCAAAGCTACACAGAGAAGCCCTGTCTCGAAAAATCCAAAAAGGAAAAAAAAGCATGGGATGACCTGGGATATAATTCAATTTCTAGGATACTTGCCTTGTATGTTTTTCCCACACTGAAAAGCAAAAAAGCAGTGAGTAGATGTGATCCATACCTGTGATTCCCCTTGAAGGCTGAAGCAGGAGAATCTAAGTATGAATAGTTTGTGCTACAAAGCAAGACCGTGTTTGAATAAATATGTAAATAAATTGAATTGCAGGGATGACCAAAACAGATTCTCTGCCCCTGCATAAAGTGCCTAGAAGAAAATAAGTAGAAAAAAAATCAGAGTGATTCCTACTAACTGGAGGGGAGGAGGTTGGAGCAAGATGTTAAGTGTGAGGTCTGGACCATTGAGGATACCTGTCTTAGCAGTCTTCACATGAGCTGATGTCAGAATTTCAATTTTGCCAACAGGAAATTGGGGAGAATGTGCACATTTACCTTATTGGGAAAGAGTCATCTCGTACCCACTCATTGGCTGTGTCCTTACACTGTGCAGAAGATGACTCCATCAGTGTAAGTGGCCAAAACAGCTTGTGCCACCAAATCACTGCAGCCTGCAAGCATGGTGGAGACTTGTATGTAGTGGGAGGGTCCATACCACGGCGCATGTGGAAATGCAACAATGCCACCGTTGACTGGGAGTGGTGTGCTCCTTTGCCCCGGGACCGCCTCCAGCATACCCTGGTATCTGTGCCTGGGAAAGATGCCATCTACTCCCTGGGTGGCAAAACACTACAGGATACCCTTTCCAATGCAGTCATCTACTATCGGGTAGGTGATAACGTGTGGACAGAGACAACTCAGTTAGAGGTGGCTGTATCTGGGGCTGCTGGTGCCAACCTCAATGGAATCATCTACTTACTAGGGGGCGAGGAGAATGATCTAGACTTCTTTACCAAACCTTCCCGACTTATCCAGTGCTTTGACACAGAGACTGACAAATGTCACGTGAAGCCCTATGTACTGCCCTTTGCAGGCCGCATGCATGCAGCTGTGCATAAAGATCTGGTGTTCATTGTGGCTGAGGGGGACTCTCTGGTGTGCTATAATCCCCTTTTAGACAGCTTCACCCGGCTCTGTCTTCCTGAGGCCTGGAGCTCTGCCCCATCCCTCTGGAAGATTGCTAGCTGTAATGGAAGCATCTACGTCTTCAGGGATCGATATAAGAAGGGAGATGCCAACACCTATAAGCTCGACCCTGCTACTTCAGCTGTAACTGTCACAAGAGGCATTAAGGTGCTGCTTACCAATTTGCAATTTGTGCTGGCCTGAGAGACAGTGATGAGAGGAACAGCTGACTCCTGTGCCCTCCCTTTTCTGTGCATCCCCAGTCAAATCTGAAATCCCCCAGTTCAGAGTAATGTGTTAGTTTGGGTATACATGAGGAGGGCAGCACCTCAGCCCATCCCCAGGCTCATGGGGTGCTCTGTTTAGGGCTTTTCACACTACTGCTGCTCAGGTGGCTGCTGGAACTCTGCCCTTGTCCCCTGTGACCCCGTGCCTCACTTCAGGCTGCTTAGAGCAGCCTCTTCTCAGACCTAGGCACAGCCTCCCCTTACCAGATCAGTGTTAATAGAAGCACCTTGGTTCCCATGCAGGAAGAAAGGCCCATTCCTTTTTGTCCACAGCCAGCAACAGGGCTAGTTGTCACTTTTCCACAAAGAATTAAGTATTAAGAGTTTTCCTTCAGGATTTGGAGGAGACAGCAGACTAAGCTAGAAATGTACTTCACCAGCAAGAATCAACACTAGAATTCAGGATACTCCTTCTAATGTTTTCTCATCTATCTGTCAGGAAAAGACACTTTGGTTGAATTTTTGGCTTATACAAACAGATAAGCCAGAAAAGTAGAAACAATTATTTCTGATTAATAGCAGAAATTGTTTTCCAAACTCAAATATATACAATCTCTGGTCTTTTAAAAACTCTAAGCTAAATCAAGCACTAGGTACTGTTGGTACAAATAAAAGTTTTTGAAGCGATATGTTTGTCTGTGTTGACTCCTGAACCGGTGACTTCTGAAGGGGAACTGATTCCAGGCTTGGACATTTCCGAGTCAGTATTCCTGCCTGCACCCCATACATCCTGACATTCTGATCACTGCTCCACAAGTGTGAGGGAAGTCCCACAGGGTCAGGGAAATTAGGATTATTTTTATTTTTGGAAGTGCTAGGGACCAAACTCGGAGCCTTATACATGCTGGGCAAGCATTCTGCCAAGTTATACAATTGAAATTGGGATTCTGATAGTAACAAAGAACAGATCTGAGTATTCTTTGCTTTTCTAGCATTAAACGTCTTTGTTATGGTGCCATTACACAAAATATCAGATACACAATAGATTTCTGTTAAAATTAATATTTCCTTGACCCTGCCGAAGAAAGTAAGAGTTAGCCAGACAATCTTGTTCTCTGTAGCCATCCGACAGTGTTATTTCAGAGAAGGCAGGCAAAGGAAGCACATTATCTATTGTCAGCATATCTGGGGTGTTGTCCTGGCTTAAGCCCCTTTGCCCTTGACACTTTGTACTTGGGTAGAGCCAAGTTCTTTGTCGTCCACAGCCTTCACATTCTTGATGTGTCAGTGAGAGATGTCGTCAGTTTTTCCTTGCTGCCCTTGCAGCGATCTCCTTGTGGAACTCTTGGAGAACTTGCAGCTGGTTCGGCCTGATGGAGATGTGTGAGCGGATTTTGGCGATGGCTTCTATAGCCTCCTCTGGGCTCCAGTTGTGCACCTGAAGTACAAGGTGAGAAAATGAGCCAGCAAGGAAGGGGCAGGCAGAACAGGGCCGCTGGCCTAGGAGCAGGGGCCGGACTCTCAGAATTAGTGTTTAAGAAAACGAGTTGGCCGGGCGGTGGTACAGGACAGTTTGGAGAGATACTAATTACTTTAAAAATTCTGACCGTCCTGCTCCAGCTCCTGCCACCAAGTCCCGCCAGTCCCTTAGCCCACTTATAAAATAAACACACAGACTCTTACAATATTTAAACTGTTTGGCCATTAGCTCAGGCCTATCATTGTCTAGCTCTTACTCTTATATTTAGCCCATTTCTATTAATCTTTACTTTGCCATGTGGCTCGTGGCTTACCGGTACTTTACATCTTCCTTGTCCTGGCGGCGGCTCCAGGCAGTCTCCCCTTTCCTTCCTCAATTTTTTTTTTTTTTTTTTACTTTTATGTGCATTTATTTTATGTGGAATTTATTCCCGTGCCATAAGTTTTTGTTTCTTCAGTTTCGTCTGGGATATCTCTTCTGCGCAACCTCCTCTTCTGGCTTTGGAACAGTTTGTTCCTTTTCAGTGAGGATCATCTCGATGCGGCAGGGGGAGCTCATGTATGGGTTAATCCGGCCATGAGCTCTGTAAGTCCGTCGGTGCATCTTAGGTGCCATGTTCACCTGCATGTGTTCAATGACTAGAGAATCCACATCTAAACCCTTAAGTTCGGCATTACTCTCTGCATTCTTAAGCATGTGCAGCAAAAATTCAGTGCTCTTTTTAGGCCACCGGCCCTGTGTCCAGCCCCACTGTTTGGAGCCACTGGGGTGGCTTCGCCGGGACGCACTTCCGGGGCTGCGGAGGGAGACGCCGCGAGGGGCTGCTCCGAGTGGGTGAGCCGGGTGCTCGGGCGTGAGGAGTTGGCCCAGATTTCCTCTTCTTTGTGTGCAGCTGTTTGATCTAAGTTTGATAAGCTGATTGTGGAGGATCAGGTACACTAAAGGGAGTCAGTGGTACAGGACACTGTTTGGAGAGATGCTAATTACTTTAAAATTCCTGAGAATTGAGGAAGGAGGAAGAAAAGGGGAGACTGCCTGGAGCCGCCGCCAGGACAAGGAAGATGTTAAGTACTGGTAAGCCACGAGCCACGTGGCAAAGTAAAGAATAGAAATGGGCTAAATATAAGAGTAAGACCTAGACAATGATAGGCCTGAGCTAATGGCCATACAGTTTAAATAATGTAAGAGTCTGTGTGTTTATTTTATAAGTGGGCTCTGGGACTGGCGGGACTTGGTGGCAGGAGCTGGAGAGAAATTCTCCAGCTACAGGGCGGCGGCGGCGGCGGCGGTGGTGGTGGTGGTGGTGGTGGTGGTGGTGGTGGTGGTGGTGGTGCAGCACACCTTTAATCCCAGCACTCGGGAGGCAGAGGCAGGAGGATCTCTGTGAGTTCAAGGGCAGCCTGGCCTACAGAGTGAGTTCCAGGAAAGGCACAAAACTATACAGAGAAACCCTGTCTAGAAAAAAAAAGAAAGAAGAAAACAGGTTGGCAAGGTTGCTCACTGGGTAAAGGTACTTGCTGCCAGGCCTGACGACCATAACTAGAGTTGGGTCCCAGGAATTCACATGCTCAAGTGAGAACTAACTCCTGCGAGCTGTCCTCTGACCTCCACATGAGTGCCATGGTGTAGGCATGCCCACACACAGCTGCACATGTAAATAAAGTAAATAATGTGTGATAGAGGGCTTTGAAAAGCATGCTCCAGCTAGGCTGAGAAGTGCAGGCCTATAAGCCCAGTTACTCAGGAGGTTAAGCAGGAGGACCACAACTTCAAAGCTTGTCTGAGTTATAGTGCTAAGCCAGCCCAGGTGACTTAGTGAAACCATGTTTTAGTAAAAAGACAGCCAGGGATATAGCTCAATAATAGAGCATTTGGTTAATGTGCTTAAATCGCCGAGGTTCAATGCCCAGGACAAAAAAAGGAAAAGAAAAAAAAATGTTTCTTTGCTGGATGTGGTATGCTGGAAAGTCACATGAGCACAGGGGTGCTAGAGTTTGAGACCAGCCAGAGCAACAGCAGCTACCTTGTGAAAAACAAGGACATGTTCCATGAGAGCACTCTGAACTACTTCAGTCAACCAGTCCTACAACCCCGTTCATTCTTACTCTGCTAAACAGTGAAACAAATAACTCATGAAGCTGAGACCCCAGATTCCTTAGGTCTAGTCTGCCCTTTTTGAGTGGGATTTTAATAAGAGTTTCTGGAAGTAGGCTGGGGTGTGGCACAGTGGCGAAGTGCTTACCAGGCCTGAAAGGAACACTGGATCCAAGCCCAGGACCATACACACTGGGTGCCTGGGAGGGGAGGCAGGGGGATCACAAGTTCAAGGACATCCTCACTGGCATAATAGACGTTGAGGCCGGCCTAGACTACACGAGACTCTGACACAAGACACACAAAAACTAATTTCTAAAAGCACATGGTAAATGTTTTTCTGAAATTCACCACCATAGCTAGAAAAAATAGTACTTTTTTTTAAATTTAGGAGGGTTACCTTTGTGTTCTAAGGATGCATACTGATTTAGAACTCAATAGGATTAAAACAGTTCTAGCCTGCTGGGTCAGTTCTCATTTGGACCCAAATACCCTCCTGAGATTACTTCGAGCAAGTTTTTTGTGTTTTTGTTTTTCCTTATGGTCTTTTTGGAGACAGTCTCACACTGTATAGTTGACCTGGAACTCATGCTCACAGAGCAGTGTGGCCTCAGACTTACAGAGATCCTCTGCCTGCACTTACACAGTGCACAGGCACACCCAGCTTCCCCCAGAATCTGTATAATGAAAGCTATGGCTATAATGAAAGGTGTAGTTCAATCCCATATAGTCCACATTAACAGGCTATATTGATCACTATTTCCTTAAACTACCCACTTGACTGGAAATACTGTGCAAGAACCGGACTAAGCAAAAATGAGTCAGCTGGAAAGGGAAAGACTGCGGGGAATGATAAGGGACTATAAAGCGTCTGCTTCTAAGTTTTGTTTTGTTTTTTTTTGGGGGGAGGGTGGTCAAAGCTCTCTTCTTTGTTATGGGAACGGAGCCTAAAGGACAGTAAATAAATGCTGGGAAATAAACATTTACTTAAAAAAAAAAAAAGGTTTATTTATTTACTATGCATACAGTGTTCTGTCTGCATACAAGGAGAGGGCACCAGATCCCATCACAGGTGCTTGTGAGCCACCATGTGGACGCTGGGAATTGAACTCAGGACCTCTGGAAGAACGGCCAGTGCTCTTAACTGCTGAGCCATCTCTCCAGCCCATCTAAATATTTTTAAAGCATCATGCTTGCCAGTCAGTAATTCTTTTTTTCCCCTAGTATCAGGGAATAAAGTCAGGACCTCACACATGGGCAGGCAGTCTAGACTGAGCAATACCCCAGTTGTGCACACACTAAGTAAACATTAAGTAACAAAAGCTAATATTCAGAGCTTTACTAGGAAATGCCATATACAGCCCTGTAGCTGAGGATGTCATTCAGCTCCATCCTCCTGCCTCCATCTCCCAAGTGCTGGGCGTTACCATACTCAGTTTTATGCAGTGCTAGGATCAAACCCAGGGCCTCATGCACACTAGGCAAGCACTCTACCAATTGAGCTAGCCCCTACCATGCCATTTAAAGCAAGTGTTTGGCAAGTCTTTAAAGCAGGTATGGTGGTTCATGCCTGTAACCCTGGCACTCAGGAGGAAGCAGGAGGATTGCTGCCAGCCTCGTTTACAAAGGGCACCAGTCCAGTCTCAGTAGAGAATTCCCAGCCAGTCAGGGCTCATAACAAGACACTATCTCACACAATCTCAAACAAAAAGTAACTTTTTAGTCTTCTGCTGGGTTGAACACTCTTCAAAACTCTTTTTTTTTTTTTTTTTTTTTTTTTTTTTAGGCCTGCTGTAGGCAAGCACTTTGACAAACCTTCTCCTTTAAGTTTCCTGTCACATTTAAGCTAAGGAAGCAACATCAGAAAGAATTCATGTTGATCTATCCTGATTAGTATGGGCTGGCCTGTGCACAAGGCTTGGCTGTTCAGCACGATGGCACACTACCTTCTGTCAGCAGGCCTGCCAGGAAACCATGCTATTGGAAATCTCTAACAGGGAAGGCGACTCCAGGGACACTTCTCCTACCTGAATCAGATATGCTGCTACCATCGTGGCACTTCTGGATCGCCCAGCCTTACAATGCACGTAGACACAATGGCCCAGTGACTGGTACTTGAGAGCAAACTGGACTCCTCTGTGGAGGTTGGCCAAGGTGGGGACCCCCGTCATGTCAACTGTGCTGAGCCGGAGCTGCTCAACGCCCGCTTTCTTCCATTCCTAGAGCCAGGTCCACAGAATAAAAAGGGAAATCAGACAAGTTTGAGGTGAATGGTTTGAACAGGGGGTCCCCAAGGGACAGCAAGCAAGTTCCAGGGGTTATTATAATGTGACTCTTTCCTAGACCAGATATGCCTTGGAAACAGCCAACTTTTGGCCGGCAGTAGTGGTGCCCGCCTTAATCTCAGCACTTGGGAGGCAGAGGCAGGGGGATCTCTGAATTTGAGCCCAGCCTGGTCTACAGAGTGAGTTCCAGGACAGCCAGGGCTATACAGAGAAACCCTGTTTTGAAAAACAAACAAACAAACAAAATGAACAGCTGACCTGCCATTAAGCAGACATGCTGCTATTTGAGTTATGTTCAAATATTCTCCAGATGCTTTAAACCTCAGTTACAAAATATTGGCTCCATAAAGTTCAGCTGTGGGTCTGGAGAGATATAGCTCAGTGGCTAAGAGGACCCTGAACCCACTTTCCATCACCCACACTGGGAGGCTTACAGCCATCTGTAAGCACCTGCCCACACAGACACATAATTGAAGAATCTTTAGTCAGGGGTAGTGACAAACACTAACTCCAGCCCTTGGGAGGCAAACGCTTGAGGATATCTATGAATTTGAGTCTACATAAAGAGTTCCAAGTTCCAGACCAGCCACAGCTACATAGACAGTGTCTCAAAACAAAACAAACAAAACATCAGAACAACAAAAATACATTTAAAAAATTCAGCTTCAGAAGTTATGGGGCTGAGGATGTAGTTCAGTGGTGGAGTGCCTGGTAAATGAAGCCCTGAGAGACTTCCAGTACCACTTAATGTTGCAAAGCTGTGTTTTTAGCTTATTTGGGACCTATACTGTGATCCAGCTGTAGGCAAGGATAGTATAGTTTGCTGTAAATACATAAATCTTTTTACCATTTTTGAGGGGTACATAGTAAAAGAAATGGGGTTATCTGATAGTTAAAACCACACAGGAGTGTGGGGCTCAAGCCCAAAATCCCAACTCTAGGATGGCTGGAGCAGGATACACTGTGAGTGGAGTTCAAGGCTATCTATCCTAAGCTACAGAATAAAACTCCCTTCACCCTATAAAACAAAACAAAACAAAATACCTACCTGCCTTTGTGTGTTATTTAAGAAGTAACTAGAGAAATGAAATAAAGCCTTTGCCACATTAAGACAATTGTATTTTTTTTTGTTTGTTTGTTTTTGTTTTTGTTTTTCGAGACAGGGTTTCTCTGTGTAGCTTTGCACCTTTCCTGGGACTCACTTGGTAGTCCAGGCTGGCCTCGAACTCACAGAGATCCACCTGGCTCTGCCTCCCGAGTGCTGGGATTAAAGGCGTGCGCCACCATCGCCCGGCAAGACAATTGTATTTTTGCTTTAAGACTTCAAGTACACTCTAGCTACTCTTACTAACTTCTTTGTTGGTGGTGGTTGGCTTTCGATTCTCACTATGTAGCCAAGGATGCCTAAGAGCTGATGCTCCTGCCTCCACTTCCCAAATGCCAAAGTTACAGGTGTGCACCTCCATGTCGAGCTCCTTGCTACTCTTAGCAAGTCCTTGCAACTTAATGAGTGCATGAAGGCCACTTTAATCCCACCAATCAAATGAACAAAACCTGAAAGCACATTTCTGCTTGTACAGCAATCGAACCAGAACCACTTCCAGAGTTGTAAGTACTCAAGAGTCCTGAGTCAGACTATCTGGGGCTGGAGGTGAGAACTTGCTATGTAGCAAGGCTGCCAGAGGATCCTTAGACACACTGAAATGCAGCCATGCCTTGGAGATTTCTTACCTCTAGGCTAGTGGGCTGAGAAGCTCCGTCTTACAAATGCCAGTGCCTCACATTCAGAGACCAGGCATTGTCTGTATAGCTTCAGTCACCCCTGCATTTATACAACTGACTACATTAGTGAATACCAACTCTGATAGATAATGACCCCTGAGACCTGGTGACAGCACTCGGGGAAATTCAAGGAACAGTGACACGCTCTTTTGTGTGTCTCCCCCCTCCCCCTTTTCTTTTCTCGGAAAGGGCCTCATATAGCCTAGGTATGTCTCGAACTACCCAGGTGAACTTGAATCTCTGACCCTCCTGCTTCTATCTCCAGTGCTGGGATTATGGGCTCTACCCCACTACCACACCTGTTTTCTGTTCCACACTGGGCTTCACATACACTAGGCAAGCCTTTTATCAACTGAAATACGTTCCCCAGTCTGTTCTGCAGTTTTTCAATGATAACTTATTGACACAGAATATATAATAAGGAATGTATATACATTGACATAGTATATATAAGACAGGGTTTCTCTGCATAGCCTTGGCTGTCCTGTAACTCACTCTGTACACCAGGCTGGCCCTGAACTCAGGGATCCACCAGCCTCTGCCCTCCAAGTGCTGGGATTAAAAGTGTGCCACTATGCCTGGTCCGAGAGGGAGTGTGCTTTTTTTTTTTTTTTTTTAAATCTGTGTGATTTTGTGTTTAGCCATAGGCTCATGTAGCCCAGGCTGGCCTCAAGTTCCTGATCCTCCCACCTGCACACACAGAGTGCTGAGCCACATCCCTCCTTTTTTTCATTCATTCATTCATTCATTCATTCATTCATTTATTGGAGACAGGGTTTCTATGTGTAGCCCTGGATGCCCTGGAACAACTCGCTCCATAGACTAGGCTGGACCTCTTAAAAAGGCTTTTTTTCTTAGGGTTGGCCTTCATCTCCAAAGCTAATACATTGCCTAATTCATACTTGGTGCTAAAGTAAGTGTTGAATGAGCATGAATGAAATCGGCAAGGCATACAAATCACAATTTTAATTACTGAGGATAGTGACCAAAATCACAAACACAAGATGGGTGTATTAGCACATGCCTGTAATCTCAGTACTTGGGAAATGGAGGCAGGATAATCAGATCAAGTTCATCATCGACTTAAGACCCTGTCTCAAAATAAACAACAAAAAAAAGTAACATATATGTGCACATAAAGAACTGCATCCCAGGGGTTAGGGATTTAGCTCAGTGGTAGAGTGCTTGCCTAGCAAGCACAAGGCCTTGGGTTCAGTCCTCAGCTCCGGAAAATTTAAAAAAACAAAAACATAGACCATCTTGGACTGGAACTTCCAACGATCCTCCTCTTGCCTTGCCTATTCGAGCTGGAAGTCCAGGAGTGAGACACCCACACCGGGTTAGCTCGCTCTCTTTTTCAGACAGTGCCCAGGACACTTCTGATGCTGCCTCAAGCCACCTGAGTCGCCCGAGCTCCAGACTCGCACGACTTCCTTCTGCTTTGATCAACTTCGGCGGCTTTCCACCTGCAGCCATTTAACTTGCTGCGCATACTCAATGCTTGAGAAGGCAACTCGGCGTCTGCCACTCACTCGTCTGGGAGACACAGTCACCCGCCGCGTCCCACCTCGCCCTAGCTTCCCCCAGCTCTCACCAGCCCGAGCCCCCGGGCAGGCTGGCGGGGCCGGGCCCCCACCCCGCTCCTCACCTTCGCGGTGTTACACAGGAATCTAGTCTCGTACTCTTCGTTCATGGTGATCACCCCGCGCACGTTCTCGTCCAGTACCAGCTGCCGAAGCAAAGAGGGGGGCTCAGCGAGGGCCGTGGGGCGCTCGCCGAGGCCCGGGGCCCGCTCCCGGCCCGGCCCGGCCCGGCCCGGCGGCCTCTCTCACCCGGCGCGTCATGCTCCGCAGCGGCAGCGCGCCCAGCAGCACCGTGTGGTCGATGCGGTGGTACCAGTCGCGGTGTGCCGGGCCGCGCACCCTCCCGCGGAACACGGTGTAGAGCAGCGTCGGGTAGAAGAGCACCCGGGCCAGGCCGGCCTCCAGCCACGCGGAAGCCGCCATCCCGCCCCACCCCACCAGGCGCAGCGGCGAGCCGCCCGCCCCCGGGCTCGCGGCCAGCCACCGCGAGAAGGACGCGGAGGACGGGAGCCGCGGGCTGCCCAGCTCCTCCCGACCCTCGGAGGAAGCTGGCTCCCCGCGGTCCCCGCCGGGCCTTGGGGTTCCGGGGACCGACACCATGGCTCCCGAGGAGAGGCGCCGCGCGGGGGTGGGGTGGGGGACTGGAACGGCAGCGAGAGAAGGTGAAACCGTGACCCTGCCTAGGGAGGAGGGCCCTCTCTCCAACCCCTGACCCGGGGCGGGGGAGGCTGGGCAGCAGAGAGGCTCCTCTAAGCCCGGGGAAGCCCTGCAGGACCTGGCTCCGGGGTGAGCGCTGGTGGACAGGGAACCTGCCTGATGGATGGCCTGCGGTCTATCTAGTCTTCTTTCTTTGTTGAGACCATAGCACACTATGTAGCCCTCAATGCCTTGTACTGCCTATGGAGACAAGGCTGGCCCAAAACACAACAAAGAGATACTCCTGCCTCTGCCCCCCCCCCCCAGTGCTGGGATTAATGGCACTGCCACCAACTCTCAGAATCTCCTTCTTCACATCAAGTCCCACACCGTACCTGACCAAACCAGAATATACATAGTGTGAAAAATACATATTAAATATTAAGAAAAATAATTTTTGCCGGGCGGTGGTGGCACACGCCTTTAATCCCAGCACTCAGGAGGCAGAGGCAGGCAGATCTCTGTAAATTTGACGCCACCCTGGTGTACAAAGCGAGTTCCAGGATAGGCTCCAAAGGTACACAGAGAAATCCTGTTTCAAAAAAACAAAAGAAAAGAAAAATAATTTTCTCCATAGTACTATTGTCTTTATGTTTTTTCCTGTATTCCATGTCTTTCACCAGAAGAAAAATATTAAAGCCTATCATAGTGGCACACGATTTTAATCCCAGCACTTGGGAGGCAGAGACAGGTGGACCTTTCTGTGAGTTCAAGGTTGGCTAGTCTACAGAGTGAGTTCTAGGACAGCCAGAACTACATAGTGAATCCTTGTCTTGAAAAAACACACAAAAAAGAAAAAAAATATATATAGTATTTGACTCTAATATAAGCCAGGCACACATATGCCTGTAGTCCCAATATTCAGGAAGCTGAAGGAAGAAGATTCCTTAAGTCCAAAAAAAAAAAAAAACCTGCCTTAGGGCCAGAGACTCTGTAGTTAAGAGCTGCTGCTGTTCCAGAGGATCTAGGTGTGACTCCCAGCACCAGTATGGTGGTTCTCAACCATGTCTAATTCCAGTTCCAGGGGACCCAAGGCTCTCTTCTGGCCTCTGAGGGCACTAGGCTCATGAGTTATCATACATATAAAATGAAAATATAAATAAATACCACCAGTCTGGACAACATAGTGAGACTTTATCCCTCAAAAAGAGAATAGTCTCTTTTTAAAATTATTTTATTTTTTTTATTTCATACGCATTGGTGTTTTTGCCTTCATGTGTGTCTGTGTGAAGGTGTCAGAACTCCTGGAGCTGGAGTTACAGACAGTGGTGAGCTGCCATGTACTGAGAATTGAACCCAGGTCCTCTGGAAGAGCAGCCAGTGCTCTCAACCACTGAGCCATCTCTCCAGCCCAAAAATATTCTTTTTTTTTTTTTTTTTGTAAAACAAAAAAAATGTGTGTGTTGTGGAATATTAGTTTAAGATGTGTTACATTCATTCATGCTGTGGAATATTTGTTTAATGATGCAAAGATTGTTGCATTCTTTTAATTTTTTTAAAATAACTTATTTATTTGTATTTTACATACATTGCTATTTTGCCTGCATGTATGTCTGTGTGAGGGTGTTGGAGGCCGTGGAACAAGAATTGCAGGCAGTTGTGAGCTGTCATGTGGGTGTTGGGAATCGAACCCAGGTCCTCTGGAAGAGCAGCCAGTGCTCTCAACAGCTGAGTCCTCTCTCCAGTCCCATGTTGCGTTCTTTTATGTTGTATCTGTTTAACTCTGTGAAGCTGTGTTACTTTGCTTGTCTAAAACACCTGATTGGTCTAATAAAGAGCTGAACAGCCAATAACTAGGCAGGAGAAAGGATAGGTGGGGCTGGCAGGCAGAGAGAATGAATAGGAGAAGAAATCTACACTAGAGAACAAGAGAGAGAGGAAAGGTAGGGAAAAGGAGAAAAAGGGGAGGATGCTAGGGGCCAACCACAGAGCCAGCCACAGAGAAATAAAGAAAGAAAGATATATAATATAAAGAAAGGTAAAAATCCCAGAGGCAAAACAGAGGAGAAGAGAGACGGGTTAATTTAAGAAAAGCTGGCTAGAAACAAGCCAAGCTAAGACCAGGCATTCATAAGTAAGAATAAGTCTCTGTGTATTTATTTGGGAGCTGGGTGGCAGGCCCCCAAAGAGCAAAGAGTAAACAAACAAACAACAACAACAAAAAAAAACTGTGTGTGTGCTTTCAGACATGGGCACACACATGGGTGTTTGCCTGCATGTATGCCTGGGCATCACCTGGGTGCAATGCCCAAGGAGGCTGAATAGGGCGTTGGAACCCATAGGACTGGAGTTATGGGCAGTTGTTACCCTCAGTGTGAATGCTGGAAATCAAACTAGGGTCCCTGCAAAAGTAAGTAGCCAGTGCTCTTAACTGCTGAGCCATCTCTCCACATTTCTCTAGCCCCAAGAAGACAATTCTTTTTTGTTTTGTGTTGTGACTTCTTTTTTTCAAGACTGGGCTTCTTTGTGTAGCCTTGGGAGTCCTGGAACTAGCTCTGTAGACCAGTCTGGACTCAAACTCATAGAGATCTGCCTACCTCTGCCTCCTAAATGCTGGGATTAAAGCCATGTACTACCACCACACCATGAGCATTTTCATAATAAGCCGAAACATGGAATAAACTTAACAACTAATATAGAAACTGATATTGAAACTAATATAGAAAATATCTAAAGTGTACAAATGACATTTTAGTGTTTGTATTTTGGAGTGGGGGAGGCATTTGACAGGGTCTCACTATGTAGCCCTGGTTGTCCTGGAACTCCCTGTTTAGACTAGGCTGGCCTCATACTCAGAGATCTACCTGCTTCTGCCTCTCCAGTGCTGTGACTAAAGGTGTGTGCCACCTTGCCCAGCTGGCAGCATATTATTCTTTTAAATTTTGTTTATTTTATGTATATGGGTGTTTTGTCTGCATGTATGTCTGTGTACCACATGCATGCCTGGATTCCAAGGAGACCAGAAGAAGGCATTGGACTTCTGGAACTGAAGTTATAGATGATTGTGAACTGCCATATGGGTGCTGGGAACCTAACCTGGGTCCTCTCCAAGAACAACAAGTGCTCTTAACATCTGAGTCAACCTCTCCAGTCCTCGAATTTTTTTTTTTTTTTTTTTTTTTGAGATAGGGTTTCTCTGTGTGGCCTTAGCTGTCTTAGACCAGGCTGGCCTCCAGCTCACAGAGATCTGTCTTTGTCTCCTGAGTGCTGGGATTGGAGGTGTGTGCCACCACTGCCTGGCTTTTCTTTCTTTCTTTCTTTCTTTCTTTCTTTCTTTCTTTCTTTCTTTCTTTCTTTCTTTCTTCCTTCCTTCCTTCCTTCCTTTCTTCTTTCTTTCTTTCTTTCTTTCTTTCTTTCTTTCTTTCTTTCTTTTCCGCCATTCTATTTTTTTTTTAAGCTTTATTTTATGTGCACTGGTATGAAGGTGTCAGATCCCCTTCTGAACTGGAGTTACAGACATTTGTGAGCTGCCATTTGGGTGCTGGGAATTAAACTCAGGTCCTCTGGAAGAGCAGTCAGTGCTCTTAACCACTGAGCATCTCTCCAGCCCCCCACCATTCTACTTTTAATGCATCTAAAATATAATTTTATTTACTGTTTGGTAACCTGCTTTTTTTCATCAAGGAGAGTCATGAATAGTATGCCATTTCTATGCACATATGGTTTCCAAAAGGCTGATCTGGGTCTGGTGGCTCGTGTCTCTAACAACAGCACTGGGAGGTAGAGGCAGGAAAAGCAGGAAGAGAAGATCCTCCTGAGCTATGTGTATAATGAGTCGGAGGACAGGCTGGACTTCGTACACCAGGAAAGAAGGAGGGGTGGGGAAGGAGGAAGAAAAAAAGAAGTGGGTTGCTCAGTCTGAATGTTTCAGACACTCTCCTAGTACTTTGCATTCATCAGTGAACAAAATGGGCAAAGATTCCTGCCCTCTGTTTTTCTTCTTTGAATTGCATTTCAGGATAATTAAATATCTTTTTGATGATGGAAAGTTCCCTTTTGTGAGGATGAGGAACTAAAAGTTCTTTATAGAAGATGTCGTGTTGCCGGGTGGTGGTGGCAGATGCCTTTAATCCCAGTGCTTGGAAGGCAGAGCCAGGCAGATCTCTGTGAGTTTGAGTCCCACTTGGAGTGAGTTCCAGAAAAGGCACAAAGCTACACAGAGAAACCCTGTCTCGAAAAAAGAAGAAAGAGAAGGAGAAGAAGAAAAAGGAGGAGGAGGAGGAGGAGGAGGAGAAGGAGAAGTCCTGTTAATAAAGGAAGAAGGCAATTAACAAACTTAGCTTTTGGAGGCTGGAGAGATGGCTTAGCAGTGAAGACCACTGGCAGTTCTTTTAGAGGACCCAGGTTCGATTCCCAGCACCCACATGGTGGCTCACAACCATCATAATTCCAGTTCCCCGGAATGCACATGGAAGGAGAAAAAAACACCCACGCATACAAAATAAAACTAATTTTTTTTCTTAGACAAGTTTTTTTTTTTTTTTCTGTGTGGTCCTGGCTGTCCTGGAACTAGCTCTGTAGAGCAGACTGGCATCAAACTCACAGAGATCACCCTGCCTGAGATTAAAGGCATGTGCCACCACCATCCGGTTATGAAACAAATCTTAAAACAAAACAAAACGAAACTCAGCATTTGGGGAGGAGAGTTGGCTCAGTGGTTAAGAGGACTCACTGCCTGTGCAGAGGTCCTGGGTTCAGTTCCCAGCACCCAGCTGGCAGATCACAACCATCTGTAACACGAGTTCCTAGGGTCTACCATCCTTCTGATCTTCGTGAGTACTGCACACCTGCAAGCAAAACTCCATGCATATCAAATAGGAATAAATAAATCTCTAAAAACTCAGCATTTTAGCTGGGTGGTGGTGGCGTACGCCTATCATCCCAGGCAGAGGCAGGTGAATCCCTGTGAGTTTGAGCCAGCCTGGTCTACAGAGTTACATAGTGAAACCCTGTCTCAAAAAAACAAAGACCCCAAAACTTGAATGGGAACATAATCAGGCTTCAAGTCCATCTTTCATTTGCAGGAATACAGAGGATAAAAGGATAAATGTCATCATGGGAGAGCAACAGACTAATCCAGAAATTAGGGTATTCTAGAGGTACAACTGACCCAGGTTCTTCAAGTCCAAAGCATGAAAAGGAAGGACGGGGATAGTGATGGTTGTGGGGAGGCTGGGAACATGACTCGGTTGGTGTGGTTATTTGAAAGGAAACGACCCTCAAAGGGAGTGGCACTATTAGGAGGTGCAGTCTTGTTGGAGTAGGTGTGGTCTTGTTGGAGGAAGTCTGTCACTGTGGAGGCGGGCGTTGAGGTCTCAAACATGCTGAAGCCATGCTCAGTGAGATAGACCACTTCCTGTTGCCTCCAAGATGTAGGACTCTCAGTCTACTTCCTGTTGCCTGCATATCAACATGTAGCAGCTCCTTCTCTAGCACCATGTCTGCCTGCATACTGCCATGCTCCTCTTCATGATGATAATGGACTAAACCTCTGAAACTGTAAGCTGCCACCTCAATGAAATGTTTTCTTTATTTGCCGTGGTCATGGTGTCTCTTCACAGCAATAGAAACCCTAACTAAGACAGTTGGTAAAGTGCTTGCCTAACATTCACCAAATCCTGTGTTTGGTCCTCAGCACTGCATAGAGTGGGTACAGTGGCACACACCTGTAAACCCAGCACTGGGGAGGGTAGAGGCAGGAGGATCAGGAGTTTAAGGTCACCCTCAGCTGCTACATGTCAAGTTGGAGGCCAGCATGGGCTATGTGAAGTCCTATCTCTCAAATAAATAGAGTATCTGCACATATTTAAAATATATGCTTTATGGCCAGAAGTGATGGTACACACTTTTAATCCCAGCGCTCGGGAGGCAGAAGCAGGCAGACTTCTATGAGTCTGAGGCCAGTCTGGTCTGCATAGCGAGTCCCAGGACAGCCAGGGCTACATATTGAGACTCTTGTTTCAAAAAACCAAGAGTATATACATATACTTTAATTAATTCTGAAGTGTGTATTATATCTGTGAAACCACCAGTCTAATGAAAATAATGGGCCGGCCGCAGTCTTTCCACCCCGAAGTGTCCTTGTTTTCCCTGACTTACTGGCGTCTTCTGGAGCCTCTTTATCCTCTCCTCTTCATTGGCTGGCAACCACAGATGCACTGTTGATTGATGAGCATTTTGTAGAATTTTTTTATTTTCCAAGAAAGGGTTTCTTTGTGTAGCCTTGGCCAACCTAGAACCAGCTCTGTAGACCAGGCTGGCCTCGAACTCACAGAGATCCACCTGCCTCTGCCTCTCAAGTGCTGGGATTAAAGGCATGTGCCACCACCACCACCACCACCACCACCACCACCACCACCACCACCCGGTTCTGTAGAATTTCATATAACTAGATGTGAATTTTTATGTGTGTTATATATGTGTGGTAGATACAGGTGTGTGCACACAGTGCACAACCCAAATGAATGTGTAGCTAGACATGACATCAGGTTGGAGGCAAAGGCTTTCACCTGCTGAGCCATCTTACTGGCTAAGGTGGATATTTTTAGTGTAAATGGTTATTCCTTCCATTATGGCTATATCTGTATGCATTAGGAATATCTGCTCCTCACAACTTGGTCAGCCTTTTCAGTTTAATTATTTAAGAGCTTCCAGAAACCTGAGCATGTGGCGGTCCCTGGAGAGTCGCCTGCTAGAAAAAGCATGGACATTTCACAGCTCTTCCCTCAAATCTTACTCTAGCCATCTTTTCATTGTGTATTCATCTGTACCCATTGTAATAGCCTTTATAATGAGCTAGTAAAAATTAAAAAGAAATGTATTTATTTCCCAATGCGGTAAGAACCACACTGGCTTAATTTGAATATTTTTCTGGGTATGGGCATGCATATATGTGTGTGCACGTATGTACACATGTATACATGCATGTGTGTATGCCTGTTCCTGTGTGTATGTGTACACTTGTGTGTTTGTTTGTGCATGCACCGCACCATGTCATTCTTTCACATTTGAGCATCGTTCCTCAAGTGTCTTCAACCTTTTGTTTGAGACAGAGTCTTACACTGGCCTGGAACTTTGCAAAGTAGGCTAAAATAGCTGGTCAGGGAGCTTCCAGAATCTGCCTGTCTTTGCCTCCCATTTTGATGAAGATGGGATTACAGATATGTGCCACTGTGCTCTGTATTTTTTTTCTCCTTTTTTGATGTGAATTCTGGGGATCTAAACTTAGGTTTAGTTTAGATTCACTCAAGGAAGGCTGAGCTGCCAACAATCCCAACCATTTTTTTTTTTTTTTTTTTTTTTGAGACAAGTCTCATGTAGCTCCACCTGCCTTACAAAGCCTCCGTAGCTTAGGCTGAGCTTGAGAATCCTCTTTCCTCCAGTCTCCTCCACTCCTCTACCTCCCAAGTGCTGGTATTTCAGGAGTATATCAGCCATGTCTAGCTGTGTTGTTTGTTTATTTTGTTTTGTTTTTCAAGACAGAATCTCTCTATGTGGTCCTGAGTGTACTGGAACTTCACTAGGTAGATCAAGGCTGGCCTCAAATTCACAGAGGTCCGCCTGGCTCTGCCTCCCAAGTTTGGGATTAAAGGCGTGCGCCACCACCGCCCAGCTTTTCTTTTCTCTCTTTCTTTCTTTCTTCCTTTCTTTCTTCCTTCTTCCTTCCTTCCTTCCTTCCTTCCTTTCTTCCTTCCTTTCTTTCTTTTTTTTGTTAAATACATTTATCTGTCTGTGTATGTCTGATGTGTGTAGGTGTGTGTCTAGTGGTGTGGTTACTGTGGAGGTCAGGACAATTTACAGGAGTCAGTTCTTTGCTCCTTCCACTGTGTGGGTTCTGGAGATTAAACCTGAGTCATTGGGCTTGGCTGCAACTACCCACAGAGACATCCTGATGGGCCCCCCAACTTTTTTTTTTTTTTTTTTAGATAGGATCTCTACATGTAGCTCTGGATGACTGGCTGTGTATACTCCGCTGGCCTTGAACAGGTACACTCTTCCTGCCTCTGTCTCCTTGGTGCTAGGATTAAAAACAAGCACCAGCACACCTGGGTTATTTAATGCTGGGGATCAAACCCGGAGATCCGTGCATGCTAGTTAAGCCCTCTGCCAACTGAGCTGCACCCCCAGCATGCTCCACATCTGAGTATCTTGATTATTATCGAGTTAAGATTAAATATTTTAGCCCAGCAGTAGTGGTGCACGCCTTTAGTCCCAGCACTTGGGAGGCAGAGGCAGGGGATGTTTGTGAGTTTGAGGCCAGCCTGGTCTACAGAGTGAGTTCCAGGAGAGGCTCCAAAGCTACAGAGAAACCCTGTCTCAAAAAACAAAAACAAAACAAAGAAAACTAGTTAAAATATAATTGTTCCATCCTTTAAAAAAGATTAAAATTATTTATTTTACATCCTGACTGAAGTTTCCACTCCCTCTGTTCCTCCCATCCCCTCCTTTCCACCTCCCCTCTGCCCCTCCCCCCACATCCATTCCTCTGTTTCTGTTCAGAAAGGGGCAGGCCTCCCATGGGTATCAACAAAGCATGGCATATCAAGTTTTGGTAAAATTAAGTACCTCGCCTTGTATTAAGCCTGGGCAATGCAATCCAGTATGAGGAATAGGTTCCCAAAAGCAAGCCAAAGCATTAGGGACAGCCCTGCTCCCGTTGTTAGGAGTCCCACAAGTAGACCAACCTACACAACTGTCACATATATGTAGAGACCTAGATCAGTCCCATGCAGGCTCCCCGGTTATTGTTGGTTCAGACTCTGTGAGCTCCTATGAGCCCAGGTTAGTTGTTTCTGTGGGCTTTCTTGTGATGACCTTGACCCCTATGGCTTGGACAATCCTTCCCCCCTCTCTTCATCAGGACTCCCTGAGCTCAACCTAAGGTTCGGCTGTGGGTCTCTGCATCTGTTTCCATCAGTTGCTGGATGAAGCCTCTCTGATGACAATTGGGTAGGACACCAATCCATGAGTATAGCAGAATATCATTAGGCATCATTATGTTGACATTTTTTTTTTTCTCTCCAATAGTGTTTGCTTCTATCCTAGGTCTCTGGGCCGTCCAGCCTCTGGGTCCTGGTGCTCCCGGCATTTTCTAGAGTGGGCTCACTCTCGTGGCATGGGTCTCAGGCTGGACCAATCATTGATTGGTCACTCCCACAATCTCTGCACTACCCTTACCCCAGCACATCCCATAGGCAGAGCAGAGTATAGGTCAAAAGTTGTGTGGCTGAGTTGGTGTCCCAATCCCTCCACTGGAAGTCTTGCCTGGTCACAGGAGTTGGCCAGTTCAGGCTATGTGTCCCCTATTGTTAGGAGTCTTAGTTGGGGTCATCCTTGTAGAGTCCTGCAAGTTTCCCTTGCACCAGGTTTCTACTTGACCCTGAAATGTTCCCCCTTTCCAGTCATCTCTTTCAGTACTCTCCCCCTCCATTCCACCTCACTGTCCTGATCCCTTAGGTTCCCATCCCCACTGGCCCCAAGTACACCCACAGGATCTCTTCTATTTCCCCTTCCCAGGGAGATCCATGCATCCCCACTTGGGCCCTCCTTGTTACCTAGCCTCTCTGGGTCTGTGGATGTGGCATGATTATATTTTACTTTACAGCTAATATCCACTTATAAGTGAGTACATAACATGTTTGTCTTTCTGGGTCTACGTTACCTCACTCAGGATGATTTTTTTCTAGTTCCATCCATTTGCCTTCAAATTTCATGATGTCACTGCTTTTTAACAGTTGAGTAATACTCCATTGTATAAATGTACCACATTTTCTTTCTCCATTCTTTGGTTGAGGGGTATCTAGGTTGTTTCCAGGTTCTGGCTATCATGAATAGTGCTGCTATGAACATAGTTGAGCAAGCGACCTTATGGTATGATTGAGGATCCTTTGAGTATATGAGTCAGATGGCAGGATCTTGAGGCAGATTGACTCCCAATTTTCTAAGAAACCACCATGTTGATTTCCAATGTAGCTGTACAAGTTTGCACTCCCTCCAGCAATGAAGGAGTGTTTCCCCTTGTTCCACATCCTCTCCAGCATAAGCTGTCATTTGTGTTTTTGATCTTAGCCATTCTGACAGGTGTAAGATGGAATCTCAGAGTCATTTTGATTTGCATTTCCCTGATGGCTAAGGATGTTGAAAATTTCTTTAAGTGTTCTCGGCCATTTGAGATTCCTCTGTTGAGAATTCTGTTTAGATATGTACCCCATTTTTAAATTGGATTATTTGTTTTTTTATGTCTAGTTTTTTGAGTTCTTTATATATTTTGGAGATCAGCCCTCTGTCAGATGTGGGGTTAGTGAAGATCTTTTCCCATTCTGTAGGCTGCCGTTTTGTCCTATTGACAGTATCCCTTGTCTTACAGAAAAATTTGAGTTTCATGAAGTCCCATTTATTAATTATCAATCACAGTGTCTGTGCTACTGATGTTCTGTTCAGGAAGTTTGTTTCATCTTTCATAGCCACTCTAGTTTTTCCTAATCTAGTCTTTTTTTTTTTTTTTTTTTTTTTTGTTTGTTTTGTTTTGTTTTTTGAGACAGGGTTTCTCTGTGTAGTTTTGGTGCCTTTCCTGGATCTTGCTCTGTAGACCAGGCTGGCCTCGAACTCACAGAGATCTGCCTGGCTCTGTCTCCCGAGTGCTGGGATTAAAGGCGTGTGCCACCACTGCCTGGCCTAACCTAGTCTTTTATGTGCAACTAATTCATTTGACATCTCTAACCCTATTCCCATCAACCAACCACATGAAGACAAAAAGGCCATTTGAAAACTTGGAAGAATAACCTTACTGGGTCTCCTTCTTATCAGCTCAACTTTCTCACTCCTTTTGTACTCTTAGTAACATCAGTGATTATTTTTAATTTTTAGAATCACATTTATTTGGGGCTGGAGAGATGGCTCAGTGGTTAAGAATACTGACTGCTCTCCAAGAGGACCCAGGTTCAATTCCCAGCACTCACATGGCAGCTCATAACTGTCTGTAACTCCAGTTCCAGGGGATCTGACAGCCTCACACAGACATACATGCAGGCAAAACACCAATGCACATAAAAATAAAAAGTTAAATAATCACATTTATTTGTTTATTTCTGTGTATGTGTGTGGGCACATATGTAGAAGTCAGAGGACAACATGCTGGAGTTAGTTCTTTCCTTCCATTATGTGGGTTCCAGAGATTGAATTCAGGTAGTCAGGCTTGATGGCAGGCATCCTTATGAGCTAAGTCATCTCTCCTGCCCTGTGTGTGTGTGTGTGATTTAAAATGATGTGGTCATGGACTGGAGAGGTGGCTCTGTGGTTAAGAACACCAGCTACTCTTTCAGAGAATCTGGAATTCAATTCCTAGCACCCAGCTGGCGGCTCACAACAGTCTGTAATCCTAGTTCTGGTAAAAGTCTGTAACTCCAGTTCCTGGGTATCTGAAGCTCTCTACTGGCCTTTTTGGGCACTGCATGCATGTGAAGAAGACATATGTAGGCAAAACACCCATACACATAAAATAAAAATAGGGTAGTCAGATAAGGATGAACTAACAAGGCAGACATTTGTCAGAGCACAGTGGTGTTCATTTGTAATTCAGACAATTAGGTTGAGGCAGGAGGATTGCTGTGAGTTCAAGTCCAATTTGGCTGACATAGTGAGAACCCTATCTCCCCAAACCAAACCAGTCAAACAAATAAAAGGTATTGCCAGGTGGTGGTAGGGCATGCCTTTGATCCCAGCACTTGGGAGGCAGAGGCAGGTGGATCTCTGTGAGTTCAAGGCCAGCCTCGTCTACATAGCAGGTTTCCGGAAGTCAGGGCTACATAGAACTTGTCTCAACAAACAAAACAACAACAAAAAAGAATAAGTTTGCATTTCAGCATCATGAATGTATCTAAAACTATATGCTACAGTGGTGTGATGCAGTTCAGTTTGGTAGAGTGCTCGCCTAGCATGAACAGAGTTCTAAGTTTGATTTACATAAAATCAGGCCTAGATGACAGTTATCTTATCAGTTGGTAGGCAGAAGCAGGAGACTCAGAAGCTCAAGGTCATCTTCCTTTACAGTTCAAGGCCACCCTGGGGCACATGAAACCCTGTCTCAAAAACCCCAAAGGTGGCCTGGCGGTGGTGGCACACGCCTTTAATCCCAGCACTCAGGAGGCAGAGCCAGGTGGATCTCTGTGAGTTCGAGGCCAGCCTGGGCTACCAAGTGAGTCCCAGGAAAGGCGCAAAGCTACACAGAGAAACCCTGTCTCGAAAAACAAAAAAAACAAAAACAAACAAACAAAAAAACAACCCAAAGGTTTACAGTGCAATTAGGTAATTTGGTAATGTGCAACTTTTAAGGGCTGTTTTGCTCTACATGATTGTTTGTGCCTCCAGCACATGTGAAAACCCTTGGCTTCTGATTGGGGGCCTGCTTGCTCGTGTGTGTGTGTGTGTGTGTGTGTGTGTGTGTGTGTGTGTGTGTGTGTGTGTTAAGGTAGAATATAATTGGCATTTGTGAGTGTACAAATTATTTGCTCTAGGAAGCGAAGTGATAAAGAGAAATTGTTGCCAATCAATGAGTAATTTGTAAACTAATGAAACCCAGACCTCCAGAACTAAGTTTTGTCCCTCGATCTGCATTTCATTGTCTTCCATTTCATTGTCTAGACTTTGTGGAATAAACAACAAACTGTAATGTGTGAATTCATTTAGACCCAGGGTAGGAATCCTGAATCCTAGAAGGGGTGGTGTGTGGAATGTTAAAAAACATTTTATTGTTAATTTTTTTTCCTAGGAAGAGTAGGTTTGGGCTGGGTAGTCTCTTTAACAGACTACTTAAGAGCTTCCTGGTGCCGCAGGGATTTTCGCCAGATTGTGCACGCTCACCGCTGATCGTCATCTCTGTACAAGGCACTTTCCTAACTCTAAAAGCTTGCAACACACATTCCACATACCAGCAAAGAAGGAAGGCCGTTGGATGCCGTTGTCTGTACGGCCGCCGTCGTGCAAAAAAAAGGAGGGTGTGCCCGTGTCCAGGGCTAGCCAAGCACCATTCAGCTCATTCATTCATCAATCAGATATTTATTTATAAGTACTTTCAGTGCCAAGCAGCGGTGCTTGCCCGCCAGAGGTCCCGGAGGTGCGGTGCGCTGAGGCCAGAACTTCAATTCCCAGGCCGGGGAGGTCTCCCCTCTCGTACAGCTCTGAGACAAAGAGATGCGCCCCTGCAGCTCCCGGGGCTGAGGGCTCCGCCCGCGGCCCCCAGGGTTTCGGGGCGGCTGCTCCTCCCCGGCTCAGCCAAGAGGGGGCGCTGCAGCGCCGGCCCTCGGCCCGCCCCTGCGCGGCGCTCCTCTCGGCTCGGCGCTGGCGGGCGGCGCCGCGGTGGTACGTTCCCCTTAGCCGCCCGCCCCCCTCCTCCGCGGCCCTCCCCGCCGGTGGTAGGTGCCGGAAGTGCCGCCATTTTGGGGTGTTCTGCTCTGGCGGCGGCGGCGGCGGCAGTGGCAGAGGCGGCGGCGGCGGCGGCGGGACGCGGAGGCTCCCCCGGGACTCGGCCTCAGCAGCGAGGCGGCGGCGGCGGCGGCTGCGGAGGCGCAGGCAGCAGCTGAGGCAGCGGCAGGCTCAGGTGCAGCCGCTGGTGAGTGCGGCGGCCGCAGGATAACGGGCCGCGCGGGGTGGAGGGAGGGAAGAGGGAGGCTGGAGGGAGGCGCCGCGGGGCGGGTCCGGTTCGGGCAGCTGCGGGTCACAGGGCCCTCCGGGCGCGGTCGCTCCCGGTTCCCCGCACCCCGGGGACAAGGCCGCGGACTGCTCGCAACTCGGGGCCCATTCGCGTCCGCCCGGCGCGTGCCCCTGCTCCCAGGGAGACCCGCCCTCCTCGTGGCCTTGCCCCGGCTGCCTCCCTTGCCCTTTGCCTTCACTTTCCAGGCCCCGAGGGCTTGGTTCCCTTGCACGGCACCCGGGTCCTCCACTTTCGGGTCCGCCGGGTGAGATCCCGGCTGTCTGCCCGAGGTGCCTCTTCCCCGACCCTGTCGCCCCACGTGTTCTGGGTGCCCACCCCCGGGGGTGCCCCAGATTCCCGCCCCTGGGAGGCAGCGCTCCTCTCCAACCTCCGGAGCTCCCTCTGCTCTCGCAGTGGGTCCGCCTTGGCTCGCCCTACCCCCCCCCCCCCCACATCAGGTGCTCACCCAGTCAAGGCCTAGTAGCAGGGCTCGAATCTCGCACCCAGGAGCGCGGACAGCTCTCGAAATGCGCTTTCTTCGCTAGTTACCAGGCTTTGGATTTAAAAGTCGGTGGTGTCTTGGTTTTTGGTCGTCCCGGCAGGATGTTGTTTTAATTCTCTCAGACCATTGCATATGCTCTCAAGGAGCTTCTCATTGGCTTAGAGACTGATTCCCGGGTGGAAAGTGTGAGATTTTTGGTCAGAGTCTGTTTTCGCAAAACGGAATCTTTCTGGTCCTCAGAGGTAATGCTGTATAAAGGCTGTTGATCAGTTTTAAAGTGCGTGTAGTCTGTTCGTAATGTCTGCAGTGTTGAGGTTACAAACACCCTTTGCACGCTTTACCGGAACTTCACCTTTGAAAGGTCTCTTCTCTGTCTTCGATTCTCTGAATTGAAGAGGTTTTAATTGCACTTTTTCACCTTTTCCACAGTTTCATTTTCTCTTTAAATCCTTAGAGAGAATGAAGGTGTTTTTAAATGGCATCGCTGAGAGTTCTTTCTGGTTTTGGCATTAACAAGTGTACTTGGGCTATCACGGAGGTTAGGCTGGACAGACCTCAGCTGCACTGATTTTTCTCTCGTATTTTAGCTTTATTGAGTGAGCGCGGCTTCTGATCATGACTTCGGGAAGACTGAGGCAGTGCTTCTGGTAGAGCAAAGCTGAGACTTTGAGCTGTTGCTTTTGCCTTCAGGCTTATGGTTCATCTTGGTTCCTTCTTCTCCACCACCTGTTTCTCTTAAGAATGGCTCTTGGCTCTAGAGCACAGGTCGCCGCTTTTCTCATTCATTCTTACCCTTTGGATATTCTTAAGGATCCAGGAGGGGCTGTTCCAGATAGTTGACACATCTTTTCTGTGCTTTTGCTTTTCGGGTGACCTCAAAAGATAAAGTGACTTCTTTGCCCAAGGTTGTTGTAGCAAGTGCTCTTAGAACATTCTCCTACCAGAGGTTTGCTTGTCTTGCATTTTTTTTTTTAAATGAAACAATTGCTATCACGACAATGATGCTGATTTGCCCTTTAAGATGTGATGGAATGGAAGGGCTCTGGGCTTGAAGTGAGCCTGCATTATAGACATCTTTTTGCAGTTGGTTACTAGTTGGTCAAATCACTCTTTCATTTTGATCCTTAGTTTATTTTAGTCTTCAAAATCCTGTAGGGATTGGTGCCCATCTCACATGGTGTTAGTTCCTCTTCTCTGTGACTTTACATGTGGACAGCTGGCCAGATAGTGAAAATTGGAGCCAGATGATTTTTTTCTTTCTTTTTCTTTTCCCCTGAGACAGGATTTCCCTGTGAAGCCCTGGCTGTCCTGGAATTTACTCTGTAGTCCAGGCTGGTTTCTAACTTACAGTCCCCCCAAGTGCTGGGACTAAAGGTGTGTGCCACCACTGCTCGGTCTTATTGATTTTTCTACACTTTTTGTTGTTGTGTTTGTTTGTTTTGAGACACGGTTTGTTTTTGTAGCCCTGGCTGCCCTGGAGCTCACTCTGTAGATCAGGCTGGCCTTGAACTCACAGAGCTCCTGTGTCTGCCCTCCAACTGCTGGAAATAAAGGTGTGCACCACCACTGCCCAGCCCTACATACTCTTCTTATTACTGAAGTTGCAGGTTCATTATAAAAGGTACAGGTAAGTCAAACAGGAAGAAATCTTAACTTTTTGTTTTGTTTTGTTTTTTTGAAGTAGGATTTCTCTCTGTAGCCCTGACCTGGAATTCAGTCTTTACACTAGGCTGGCCCTAAACTCAGAGGTCCGCCCACCTCTGCCTCCCAAGTGCTGGGATTAAAGGTGTGTGCCACCACCACCCAGGTGAAATCTTACCTTTTAGAGATTGTTAAGTTTTTTTTTGGGGGGGTTGCAATTTTATACCCCCACTACCCCCTAAAGATGGGGTATTCCTATGTAATCCTGACTGGCCTACCTCCCAAATGCTGGAATTATGGTGTATACCACCATATCTTCCAAAATTTGTCTTTACTTAATCTTCAGCTTTTTGTTGTTTGTTGTTTTTTGTGATGTTGGGAATGGCTCATGGCCTCCCACAGGTGGTAGGCATGCTGTGTACCACTGAGTTGTCTTCCTAGCACATACCCTTTTCTTTTTCCTGGGAGCAGATTCCTCTTTTGTAGGTTAGCCTGGCCTTGAAATTTACTGCAGTTTTGCCTCAGCTCCCCAAGTGCTGGATTACTGGCATGTGTCACCATGCCTGTCTTACATGTGGTGAAGAAGCATTTATTATTTACCATAGTTGGCTTATCCTAATCAGTTTGGTGATGTGCCCCTCCACCCCCATCTTGAATTCCTGACCTCCTGTCTCTCTCTCCCAAGTGCTGGAATTACAGGATTGTGTCTCTACACCTGGCTGTGATATTTTTAAGCTTTAATAGTAGGAAGTAGGCTTGGTTTGTTTGGTTTTGTTTGAGACCAGGTTTCTCTATGTAACAGCCTTGGCTATCCTGGAATCCACTCTGTAGACCAGTCTGGCCTCGAATTCACATAGATCCACCTGCTTCTCCCTTCCAAGTGCTGAGATTAAAGGCTGCACCACCACCTCCCACCTGGCTTGGTTTGTCTTACCAACCACATTTTATGCCTAAGCATATGTTATTTTTCCAGCTTGTTTGTGTGTACACTACCATGTGACTACTGCTCAGAGGATCAGAAGAGGGTGTTGAACGCCCAGGAGTTGGAGTTAGAGACTGTTTTGAGCCACTGTAGGAACTATGATTCAAACCCAGGTTCTCTAAGCCATCTCACCAGCCCCTAGACACATTTTAAATAATGCTCTGTATTCAATAGTTTCTGTTCATATGAGATAGGCCAGTAGATAGATACTCCAGCATAGGAGCAGAGAAATCCTTCTTTTAAATATGTGGGTCAGAAAAGTAAGACAGGAAATAAACAGAGACCTAACATTTATTGTGTTTATGTCCATTGTGTGATTTTTTTTTTTTTTTTTTTAAACGAAGATTTGGGTTCTGTTGTCAAATTTAGAGTGTGGGTACTAGCTTCTTTAACTCTGTTTTACTGAGATACTGGACCTAATAAGGAAGTAGGCTGTTAGATGATTAACAGTGGTGGGGTGGGGGTGGGGGTGGGGGTGCGGGGACTACGACCGGACAGCTGTCATTTGGAGGAACCAAGAGCCTAGGCTCCTCTGCTCAGGATTTGGGTCTTCCTGACAAATAGCTCTGTACTCTTTAAACCAGGGAGTAATAGGATTTGATTAAATTCTTTCATCTGCTTTCTTGTAGTTCACATACCATATAATTTATCCATTTAAAAACACAACTGAGTGGTTTTAAATGTAGTGTTACTGTTCTTTTTCTTTTGGGTTTTGTTGTTGTGACAGCCTTGTTACAGATGTGGCCCTGGCCAGCCTCCAACTTAGTATGTAAGTGCTACAGAAATTGTGTCACATGCCTGGCCCGTTCAAGATTTGCTTTCATTTCTTTTGCTTATATGTTCACAATCCTTATCCTATGCTTGAGTTCCCAGGTCCAGAGATGTTTTGAGGTTCAGGGTGTTTGTTTGTTTGTTTCTGAGATAGGTATTCTTATGTAGCTCAAACTGGCTATGTAGACCAGGCCGGCCTCAAACTCAGAGATCTGCCTGCCTCTGCCAAGTGTTAGGATGAGAGAGAGAGAGAGAGAGAGAGAGAGAGAGAGAGAGAGAGAGAGAGAGAGAGAGAGCGAGCGCGAATATGAGAGAATGAGAGGCTTGGGGATTTAGCTCAGTGGTAGAGGCTTGCCTAGCCCTGGGTTCAGTCCTCAGCTGGGGGGGTTGGGGAGGACTACACAGAGAGAATGAGAATATGAATATGTATGCCACATGTGTGGAAGTGCCCACAGAAGCCAGAAGAGGGCATTGGATCCTCTGGAGCTAGAGTTACAGGCTGTTGTGAGCTATCTGATATGGGTGCGGGGAACTGAAGTAACTCCTGGCAGAGCAGGAAATGCTCTTAACTATTAAGTCATCTATCTATCCCAGTCTAGTCTTGAATCTGCTATAAATATGAGGGTGACCTTGAAAGTCTGATTTCCCCTGCTTCCACCTCCCACATACGATGATGTCAGAGGCGCATCACCACTCCAGGTTTTTGTGGTACTAGGGATTGGACCGATACCCAGAGCTTTGCGTATTAAAAGCAAGTACTCTACAGACTGAGCAACATCTCAAGCCCACTTATGCCATTTTATAACTCATTGGCATTGATAAGCATTCCAGTTTTTATGAGCTTTACAATACTTGTTTCTGTGATTTTTGTTTAAAATATATTTACTTGTGCATGTATGTGCAGGTGTGTTAAAAGTAAGCCAAAAGACAGTTTTGGGGATTCAGTTTTCTCCCACCATATGGGTGTTGGGGAGGTAGGGTTGGTTCTTTCCTTCTGTTAAGGAGGTCCTGGAACTCAGGTCCTCAGACTTGGCAGCAGGCATCTTTACCTGCTGAGCCATCTTGTTGGACCTGGTTTTTGTTTTAGTAGCCACACAAATTTTGCTTTTATGATTTGTTTTTATTTATGTGTATGGGTATGTATCTGTGTATGTCACATGTGTGTACCTGCCCACGTAGGCAAGAAGAGGGTGCTGGATACCCTGACGCTGGAGTTACAGGTGGTGGTTGTGAGCTGTCTGTCCTATGTGGGTAACTGGGGGCCAAACGTGGGCTTTGGTCCTTTGGAAGAGCCCAGCAAGCACTCTTAATTGCCAAGCCATCTCTTCATCTCCCTAGGGTTTTGTTTGTTGTTGTTGTTTGTTTTTTTAGTTTTTGTTTGTTTTTTTGTCTGTGTGGTCCTGGCTGTCTTGGAACTCACTCTATAGACTAGGATGGCCTCAAACTCAGATCTGCCTGCTTCTACCTCCCCAGTGCTGAGATTAAAGGCATGTGCCATGCCAACACCCAGCTTTTGGGTTGTTTTTGTTTTTTTTTGTGACAGGGTTTCTCTGTGCCTGTTTTGGTTGAGACAGGGTTTCTCTGTGCCTGTTTTGGTGCCTGTCCTGGATCTCACTCTGTAGACCAGGCTGGCCTTGAACTCACAGAGACCCACCTGGGATTAAAGGTGTGCGCCACCACCGTCTGGCCCCAGCCTTTGTTTTTAATTTAAAATGTATTTTATTTTATATGTGTGTTTTTTGTCTGTATATATGTGTACCACATGTGTGTCTGGTGCTCTCAGAAGTCAATAGAGAGTCAGCTCCCCTGGAACTGGAGTTATAGTGGTTGTAAGCTGCCACGTGGGTACTAGGAACTGAACCTAGGTCCTCTGGAAGAATAGCAAATTCTTTTAACCACTGATCCACTGCTCCTGCCCCTATTTTTGTTTGTAATGTTGCTATATAGCCTAGATTGGTCTCTATTAATAGTGTGTCCCCTACCTCCCCTTTTGGTTTTGTTTTGATTTTGAGACAGTCTTTTGTATCCCAGACTGGCCTTAACTTGTGGTAGAGCCAGGGATGACCAGAACTACTTCTGATTCACTTATCTCCAAGTGCTGGGGTGACAGATGTGTATCCCCCTTCACCCCTCAAAAACACACTTATAATGTGGTGCTGGAGATTGAACCCCGAGTTTCATGCATGCTAGATGAAACTAATTGAGCTTCCCTCGCCCCAGTTGTTGAGACAAAGTTTTGGTGTATAGCTGGGGTTGAACTTCCTGTCTCAGTTTCATATTTGGGCTTCCAATTGGGTTGTAACTTACTGGTGTGACCCTTGCCTGGATTCTGTTTTTGTTTTTGTTTTTTCCTTTTTTTTCGTTTTTGGCTTTTTCAAGACAGGGTTTCTCAGTGTAGTTTTGATGCCTGTCCTGGATCTCACTCTGTAGACCAGGCTGGCCTGGAACTCAGAGATCTGCCTGGCTCTGCCTCCCAAGGAGTGCTGGGATTAAAGGCGTGCGCCACCACTGCCCAGCGCCTGGATTCTGTGTTATTACAATGAGGGGCAAAAGAACTACTTCAATTTACAAGTTCCTAACTCCTTATGATGATTTGCAGATATTTTCTCCCATGGTGTAGCTTGCTTTTCATGTTGTTAATTGGCTACTTCCCACCTTTTTTTGTTAAAAGACACAAGTTTCACTGTGTAGACTACCAGGGTGGCCTCAGACATGCAGCAATCCTGCTCTGCCTCCTGAATGTTGGGATTGTAGGCATGTGCATCATACCTGACTGTTGGGACCTCTGAACCACAGAGATTCTTAAGTTTGAGCTCATTTGTCTGTTTTCACTTTTGGTGGATGGCCTGCTGTCATGTCCATTATCAAATCTAATGACAGAAAATTTTCCCTCTATGAGTTTTTTAGTTTTAGGGCTTAGATTAGATAATTTTAACCTTTTTTTTTTTTTCCTTAAAGACCACATTTTACTTAGTTGAGGTTAGTCTGGAATTCTTTTTGTTGCCTAGATTGTCTGTAAACTTGTTTGGATCATCTTCCTTATTTTCCTAAATTGAAATCTTGTGTGTGAGCCACTGTGCCTGGCTTTCTGAGTTGAATTTCTAACAGATCCCAAAGTTGATTGCTGTTGATTTACCCACAATTTTGTTTGATATGCCTTGACAAACTGAAATGGCTAACAGTGAAGGAAAATAGAACCAAGAAAAGTTTGCTGGGCTGTAGTGGTGCACGCCTTTGATCCCAGTACTCAAGAGGCAGAAGCAGAAGAGGGTTGGGGATTTAGCTCAGTGGTAGAGCACTTGCCTAGCAAGCACAAGGCCCTGGGTTCGGTTTTCAGCTGGGGGCGGGGGAGGCAGAAGAAGCAATCAGATTAGTAGATCTCTTGTGAGTTTGAGTCAAGTCTGGTCTACACATAACAGAAACCTTTTCATGAAAAACCAAAGAGAAGGAGGAGGAAAGTTTGATAAAAATTTGAGACTTGATTTTTTGATTGTAGAATCCTTAAAATGGAAACTTAATGGTTTGAAAAAATGGTGTTTTTGTTTTTTGTTTTTGAGACAGGGTTTCTCTGTGTAGTTTTTGGTGCCTGTCCTGGATCTCACTCTGTAGACCACGCTGGCCTCACTCACAGAGATCCACCTGGCTCTGCCTCCCAAGTGCTGGGATTAAAGGCGTGCACCACCACCACTGCCTGGCTGAAAAAAATGGTGTGCTTTACATGAGACACAGCTTGGAAGAAAAGTTGTGACAGCTTGGCGTGCCAGGCTTAAAATTTGTTATCACCATTGTGACCTTTATGTTTCTGGTGCTATTTTCCTATCTTTAAAATAAAGATGTTGGGGTTGGAGAGATGGCTCAGGCTAAGCACACTTGGTCCTTCTCAGAGGACCCAGTTTCAGTTCCCAATACCCATGTGGTAGTTCACAACTGTCTGTAACTCCAGTTCCAGGAGATCTGACACTCTTCTGGCCTTCATGACTGGGCACTCACATGGTTCATATACATAAATGCAGGCAACACACACCTAAAATAAAGATAATACTGTGGACTGTGAAGTCAAAATTAGCTTATGACTTGGGCAGTATTGATAAGGCAGTTTCCTCTGTCACAGTACTATACTGTTGAGGCTGGAGAGATGGCTCAGAGGTTAAGAGAACTGCTTGTTCTTCCAAAGGTCCTGAGTTCAATTCCCAGCAATCACATGGCGGCTCACAGTACTATACTGTTTTTCCGAGAATTTTATACAATGTATATCTTAGGGTTACTTTTGCTTTGATAATACCACCAAAAGCAATTTGGAGAGGAAAGGGCTTATTTGTCTTACACTTCCACATGAAAGAAGTCAGGACAGGAATTCAACAGGTAGGACCTTGGAGGCAGGAGCTTTAAAAGAAATGATTTATTCCTGTGTATGTGTCTCTGTGCCTTGTCTAAGAGGGCATTGGATCCACTGAAACTGGAGTTAAAGGCAGTTGTGAACTGCCTGACATGGGTACTGGAATTGAACTAGCCTCCTCTAGAAGAACAGATGCTGTTAACCACTGGCCTGTATCTCCAGTCCTCCCTTTCATTCCAGACAATCTAATTCATGTAGCCTAAAGTCCAACTTTTTATATAGCCAATGATGACTTTGAATTCTTGATCCTCATGTCTCCACCCTCCAAATGTTGACATGTGCATATGCCAACCATTTCCTGGCTTTTTAAATTTTTACTATTTTGTGTGTGTTTACACGTATTTGCGTTAGTGCCAGGTCTTGAGTAAGGAGGTCAGAGGACAACTGGTTTCTATGTTGGAGTTGTTTTTTTCCTTCCATCTTTATGTGGATTTGGGAGTTAAACTCAGCTCTCTAGACTAGTGTGGTGACAGCCAGTTCTTCTGCCCCTTTTAAAGCTTGAGTTGGGTGCAGTGGTGCATGCTTTTGATTCCATCACTAGGGAGGCAGAGGCAGGCAGATCTCTGAGTTTGAGGCCACCCTGATCTACAGAGTGAGTTCTAGGACAGCCAGGGTTACATAGTGAGACCCTGTTTCAAAAACAACACACACCAAATAAACAAACAAACAAAAACCCCAAAACACACACCACAAAAATCCCAACAACAACTGTATTTATTTTAGGAAGTTGGGCAGGTGGATCTCAATGAGTTCCATAGCAGGAGTCTGGCTCAAAAACACCACCACCAGCTGCCCCCTCCTCCCCATAAAAACAACAAGACTTAGAAGGATGGATGCTAATTTTTTTTCTCTAGGCAAATGGCTAGATAGGCGGTATTTTTTTCTTCCTCATTTAAACAGGATTTCCCTATGTAGCCTGGTCTGGTTCAGGCTGGCCTTGAACTCTCAAGCCTTGTGCCTCAGCCTTCCTGTTAGGGCTGTTATAGCTGTACTTCTATGTCTGAGGGTTTCTAACTTGTATGCAGAGAGCTTGAATTTTATAGAAACTTTTATTCCTTTCAAAAGGTGAGACCTAGTTAAAGGACTTGATCTGAGTATATTTCATTATGTGATTCAAAGCATATTAGCTTTAAATTTAAATGTAACATTAGTTCTGTGTTAGATCAAATCAAGGACCTTTGTACCTACCTTTCAAGAAAAGGACTAAATTTCTGAACAGCTTTTGGGTGGATCATTTTGATTTTCTTTTCCTGCACTTACTTACAACACATGGTAACAAATGTTGAAGAGGAGTCTAGTTTGTGGTTTTATTGAAAATAAAGGGATTACAGTTGATTAGAATGTGCTTTTGGTATGTATTTAAAGTCTGTTCACTAATTTGTGTCAGCTGAGGTCATCTCTAACAAAATGGAGGTGACTAATTGGACTTTTCTTCCCCAGTTTTGTTTTTGAGAGAGAGCGTGTTTCTATGTAGTTCTGGCTGACCTACAACTGACTGTGTAGACCAGACTGATCTCAGACTCACGAGACCCACCTGCCTTGCCTCTGCCTCTGGAGTGCTGGGATTAAAGTTGTGCACTGCTGCCCCAAGCCCAGCTTCCAGAGCTGTTCACTTTCTGGTGTTGTGTCGTTTCAGTTGTGTAAGGTCAGCTGTTGGATTTCCATACCATTGCTGATGCTCAGAAGAGAATGTCCAGGTTAGGAACTGTTGTCAGTGTCTCTTCCTTCTCTCCCCCTTTTTGGTTCTTTTCTTTTTTTTTTGAGACAGGGTTTCTCTGTAGCCTCTTCTGGATCTCGCTCTGTAGACCAGGCTGGCCTCAAACTCACAAAGATCCATCTGCCTCTGCCTCCAGAGTGCTGGAATAAAGGCGTGTGCCACCACCGCCCAGCATCTCCCCCTTTTTGTTCCCTTGAGGTGGAAGCAAATTCTAGCAGAGACTGGAGAATGAGTGTTATTTGGTGATAATGTAGGGTAACTAATAGTCTGCTCTGAGTGGACAGGTTTTTTATTTTTGACCCAACTTTATTTATATTTGAATATAAATGCTAAATTTTTGCTAGTTTATTTTGCACAGATAATTTACTGTAGGCTTTTCCAGTTTCTTTGTGCTTGTATCTTTTGTGTGTGGGATATACTCTTCTCCACTAATCTCCTTCCCCCACACTGGAGTCACACAGCTCAGTGTTTGTTTCCTGGGTAAATTCTGTCAGTTTTGCTGCTGCTGCTGCTGACTTCTATGCTATTACTATGGAGAAACCTTGTGCTGTGTACTAGCCGTTTGCCTTATTCTGACTGCCATTTGAGCAAGAGATTTGTAGAGACCAAGGGCTAGAAGAATAACAGGATGGTGATGACAACTTGAATTTATAACCATTTAACGTTTATTAGCTAACTGATTTCTTCCTGATTAATCAGTACTGGTTATGGACGTAGAGTCATTTTAAGTTTTGTGAGAGGCTTTCTTCAAGGATATTTCACTGGGAGCTATTTATGTAGTAAAAGATTATTCGTTAGGTCCTGCCTTAGGGTTTTTATTGCTGTGAAGAGACACCATGACCAGGACATTTATAAAGGAAAACATTCAATGGGGTGACTTACAGTTTCAGAGGTTCAGTCCATTATCATCATGGCAGGGCATGGTGGCCTGCAGGCAGACATGGTGCTGAAGAAGGAGCTGAGAGTCCTACATCTTGATCTTGGGGCAGCAGGAAGAGAACTAAGTGGCACACAGAGAGTAGCTTGAGCAAAGGAAACCTCATAGCCCACTCCACAGTGACACACTTCCTCCAACAGCACCATGCCTCCTAATAGTGCCACCACCTATGAGCTGATGGGGGCCACTTACATTTAGACTACCGCAGGTCCTTACTTTTAGTGATAAGGAAGGAAATCAGCGCCTTGCCCCTATGGTAGGCAAGCTTATACCATGAGTTAATATCCCAAGCCCTCCCTTTACTTGTTTTGGGACAGGGTCTCAAGTTTCCCAAGCTGGCCTTGTACTCTTGATCCTCTTTCCTCAGTCCTCTGGAGTAGCTAGGGTTTCAAGCCTGTGCCACCAACCCCTGCCAGGTCCCTACTTCTTAGGCAGTAAGAGAAACAAGCTTTACATTTTGTGTTTAGGAATGTTCTTCAGCCTCTCCCTGATTGTAGTTCAGTTTCTGTTTGCCTTAAAATTTCTTTTAAAAAATTGTCTTTTTGTTATTTATTTATTTATTTATTTTTTATGCCGGGCTTGGTGGCATAGACCTTTATCCCGGTATTTGAAACTGAGGCAGGTGACTCTGAGTTTAAGGTCAGCGTAGTCTGCATAACAAGTTCCAGGCAAGCCCCAGTTATATGGTGAGAAATGCCAAACCAAACTAGTAACCATGGCAGTTTATTGTGTGCATGCGTGCGTGCGTGCGTGCGTGCGTGCAGGGGGAAGGGTTACATGAGACGCAGTGTGCTTGTGCATGTCCAAGGACATCTTGTGGGAGTGGGCTCTTTCCTTCCAGGCTTGGCAGTAGGTGCCTTTGTTGTCTTTTTTCTTGTTCATTCCTGTAATAACTTACGGGATATCAGTTTGTATTTTATTAATGACATCTTTTTTCATTTAAGTGAAATTTTGAGGTTTTTGAGGAACAGAAATCACCCTATGCTTGCTTATTGTATTTCCCATATCTTTTTTTTTTTGGAGCTCTGATCACTCAGTGGGTTAGTGTATAGTATTTATACATTTACATTATCTTTTTTTAAAGATTTATTTATTATGTATATAGTGTTCTCCTTGCATATGTCCCTGCAAGCCAGAAGAGGGCACCAGATCTCATTACAGATGGTTGTGAGCTGGCATGTGGGCACTGGGAATTGAACTCAGGACCTCTGGAAGGGCAGCCAGTGCTCTTAAGCTCTGAGCCATCCCTCCAGCCCACATTATCTTCTTTTAGTACAGGCTTTCATGCATCGAGGCAATCCTTGAACTTAGGGTCCTTTTGCTTCCCCCACTTCTCCAGCACTGGGATTATAAGTGTGAGTTACCACATGTGGTCTCCCTTCAAGGTTTTAATGAATCTTTTTATAACTAGTTTTTTTTAAGTATACAAGACTGATAAAGTAATACTGTTTCCTTACAGGAAACGTAGATGAGCCATTATTTTGCAAGTTTTTGTGAGGCATATGGATTTGGTTTTCATTTTTTGTTAAGTGACACGTTTAAATTTTTTTTTTTTGAGACAGAGGTTCCCTGTGTAGCTTTGGAGCCTGTCCTGGAATTCCCTCTGTAGACTAGGCTGGCCTCCTCAAACTCACAGAGATCCACCTGTCTCTGTCTCCCAAGTGCTAGGATTAAAGGCTTGTGTCACCACTGCCTGGCTCACATTTAAAATTTTTATGCCCTTTCTGCTCCCCCTCCCCCAGTGGCTTTTGAGACAAGGTTTCTCAGTGTAGAGGCTGTCCTAGAACTCACTTAGTAGACTGGGCTGGCCTTAATCTCACAGAGATCCACCTGCCTCTGCCTCCCGAGTGCTGGGATTAAAGCGTGTGCCACCACTGCCTGGCTTTTTGTTTTGTTTTGTTTTTTAAGTAGAAAGACTATACCAGATAAATGTGAAATTTGTTTTGTTTCGTTTCGAGACAGGGTTTCTCTGTGTAGCTTTGGGGCCTATCCTGGAACTCACTCTGTAGACCAGGCTGGCCTCAAAACTCAAGAGATCCGCCTGCCTCTGCCTCCTGATTGCTGGTATCAAAGGTGTGTGCCACCATACCCAGTTCATGAGAGTTTTTTTAATTGTTGTTGTTTTGTGTGTCTGTAGATGTAACCAACCGTCTTATTAAAATAAGAAACACAGAACCAATGTAAAAGAAAGCTTAGAGGTCAGAGCGCAGAGCTAAAATTTTACCTCCTGCAGTGCTTCTAGCTTCCCCGAGAGAGAGCTACTTTCTGTGTGTCTGTCTTTAAATAGTCTTTCTGTTCTGCCTTCTCATTGGTTGTAAATCCAAACACATGACTGCCTCGTCACTGCCTGTAAGTACCCCCCTCCAGGTCTCAAAGGCGTATGTCTCCAATGCTGGCTGTATCCCTGAACACACAGAAATCTACCTAGCTCTTCTAACCACCATGCTCTTGCTATGGCTCTAATAGCTCTGACCCCAGGGCAACTTTATTTATTAACATACAATTAAAATCACATTTCAGTACAAATAAAGTACCACCATGTGTGCCCCCCCCCCAGAGCTGAGGACCGAACCCAGGGCCCAGCGTTCTACCACTGAGCTAAATCCCCAACCCTTCGTGAGAGTTTTTTATTGTTGTTTGTTTTGTTTTTCAAGACAGGATCTCACTATGTTGCTCTGACTGTTCTGGTTGGCCTTGAAATAGAGATTGATGGCCTACGCCACTACACCCTAGCTTTGAAAATTCCTTTTAATGAGCAGGAATTAGAAATAAATAAGTGGTTTTGTATGCAATGAGTAAGGTATAGATTTGTAATGTAGAAAAAGCTATAAGACATTTGTTATTGGACCAAAGTGTGTTTGTAAGTATGCTATAATGTTGAGAACCACTTTAATTTTTCCTTATAAGCTTGATCTATATAGAGCAGATTTATAAATGGTCTGTTTGCTTTTTTTCCTAATGCTTGGGTGTAGTGTGTGTACAGTATTGAACTGAATGCTGTGCAGAAAGGAAACTCTACAGTCCCCAATGTTTACTAATATTGGGGCCTTGCATAGAATAAATATTTGCTGAGTATTCCATTATTTGGTAGAATGGCACTTTATGTTTGAAACAGTTTAGTGTTAAGGACTAGGAAGAGGAAGAAAACATTGACATTCTATAACTTTAAGTCATTGTCTCTGAAGGCAAGAGTACATTAAAGCCTCAAGTAATTATGATAGTATTGTGAGCAACTTTTGGTGGGGTGGTTCTTGAAAGATCTGATAGACCGCGCTGGTGGCGGGGAAAGGTCGTGGTCACAACAGAACCCAGTGTTAGTTTTCAGAGCTTTATTAGGGGGGAAAGGAGAGAGGAGAGCCAGACGGGGAGAGAGAGAAAGATTGTGGGGTCGGGGGGAGAGGGGAGCGGAGAGGGTGGGGCCTGTGTCCGGCTTTTTAAGGCGCAGATTGTTGCGACCACTCATACGTAGTTGGCACACACTGATGATGTAAGATGCAAGACCTCTTGCTAATTCCTGCACTGCGCATGTGCAGTCACGCAGCTGGAGTAAGGGCAGAATTCTAACAGTTCTGAGACAGGGTTTCTCTGAGTAGGCAGCTTTTTGTTAAAAGGTATGTATTGCGCCAGGCAGTGGTGGCATACGACTTTTATCCCAGCACTTGGGAGGCAGAGAGGCAGGAGGATCTCTGTGAGTTCGAGGCCAGCCTGGGCTACAGAATGAGTTCCAGGAAAGGCTCCAAAGCTACACAGAAAAACCTGTCTTAAAAAAAAAAAAGTACGTACTGCATTGGCTAGAATTTGTGGCATAAAAGCTGTGTGAAGCTCTATAACTTGAAACATCATATTGTATACCAACCTTTTTTTTCCCTCCCGGAGCTGAGGACCGAACCCAGGGCCTTGCACTTGCTAGGCAAGCACTCTATCTACCACTGAGCTAAATCCCCAACCGAATACCAACCTTTCTTTTTCTTAGGTTTACCTATTTAATGCTCACTGGTGTTTTCTGTATATATACTGTGTGAGGGTGTTGGATCCCCTGGAACTGGAGTTACAAGACAGTTGTGAGCTGCCATGTGGGTGATGGGAATCGAACCTGAGTCCTCTGAAAGAGCAGTTGGTATTCTTAACCACTGAGCCGTCTCTCTCCAGCCCGGTTGTATACCAACCTTAATAAGGTCAGGACAATCATGATTTTGGCTTTTGTGTAGTGCAAAAGAAAAAGAAAATTGACATACAACTGGCAGTCTATGTTCTTTTGAAGCTTTTCTGGGCCGAGATAGGATTTTCCAAGGAAAGTGCAAATCATTAATAAAAATGAAAGAGGACCTAGGAGTTTCTACCTCTCATGTCCTGTAGACTGAATCTCCTTTTTGTTTTTAGATTGTGTGCTATTAAACTAATATAGCAAAACTATCCTCTAATCTTGTCTTCCTGTTTCCTTACAAATTTATGAGAGATCATGAGAAGACACTTTCCTAGATTGATTGTTTTTATTGTATGCTGTTTCTTTTTAATAGCTCTTGAACACATCTTCAAGGGCAATTAAAAAGAAACAGCTTACAGACCTTTACTAAACTCATTTGGGTTATAGATGATGGATGGAGTTAGGAAACTAAAAACAACCTGTGATCCAGCTACAGCAGAGCTTAGGTGAGTAAATGAACACAAACTAGATTCTGAACTGCCTTTCTTGATGCCTAATTCCTACCTTTTAGCTGACATTATAATCTTCTATGAACCATTTTTCCCCTTTAGCTTGTGAATATGAGATAGTTTTTTTGGGGGAGGGGCTTTCTCTGTGTAGTACTGGCTGTCCTGGAACTCACTCTGTAGACCAGGCTGGCCTTAAACTCAGAGATCTGTCAACTTCTGCCTCCTGAGTCCTGGGGTTAAAGGTGTGCTCTTCTACCTCCTGGCTTAAAATTTTTGTGTATATGAGTGTTTTGTTTACATATATGTCTTTGTACCATGTGCATCCTGGTGTCTTCAGAGGTTAGAAGAAGGTATTGAATCCCCTAGAACTGGACTCAACAGACTGTTAGTTGATATATGGGTGCTGGGAATCAAACCCGGGACCTCTGGAAGAACAGCCAGTACTTTTAAGTTTTCTTAAGATATCTTGTGGTCCTGTGGTAGTGGCGCACGCCTTTAATCTCATTACTCAGGAGGCAGAGGCAGGCAGATCTCTGAGTTTGAGGCCAGCCTGGTCTACAGATTGAATTCCAGGACAGCCAGAGAAACCCTGTCTCGAAAAACCAAAAAAAAAAAAAAAAAAAAAAAAAAAAAGGTATCTTCTAAAAGTCCGGGTATAATGGCACTTGTCTATAATTTCAGCTGTTCAGGAGGCTGAGGCAGGAGGATCACAAGTTCAAGGATAAGGGACAAATTAAGACTATTTAAAAATAAAAATTTTAACAAGGGGGCTGGAGCTATGGCTCAGTGGGCAGGGACCCAAGTTCAGTTGCTAGCATTCACAGGGTGGTTTGTACCTTCGTAACTCCAGTTCTAGGGGAATCCTGTGTTGCCTTCTGACACCAGGCATGCATGTTGTGCTCATACATGCATGTAAGCAAGATACACAATAAATAAATACAAATATTAAAGTGAGTGTATAGGCATGGGCTGAGGATGTAACTGTGATAAAATGTGTGTCTAGCATACACAGATCTCTAGGTTTAATTCCTAGTACTACAAAAACTAAAACAACAATCCAAAGGAGTGGGTCTTCTGAGACCTGAATGGTAGCACATATTAGCTGGGAGTGGCATTTTAATCTTGCTGAATTTTATCACCTCTGTCTATATAATAGCAATTTGGGTGGCAGTCTTGGAATTTGGACATAAACCTCTATGTTTCACAATAGTCAGTTTTGTTACAGATCTATTAATTTTATATTTATAATGTATTTAACGTTTTATTGTTGTGTGTATGAGTGTTCTGCCTCTGTGTGTGTCTGTACATCATGAATGCAGTGTTCTGTGGATGTCAGAAGGGGGCATTAGATCCCTGGGAACTAGAGTTACAAAGGATTGTGAGCCTCCTTGTTGGTGCGGGGAACCAAACCCAGGTCCTCTGCAAGAGCCTCAAGTGCTCTTAACCACTGAGCCACCACCTCTCCAGTCCCTTACCCCACCCCCCTTTTTTGAGACAGGGTCTCATGTAGCATAAATCTCAAATACTGAGATTACATGTACCACCAATATCTGTCAGGCTGAAAATGTTTCTAACAATCATAAGGAAGCTGAAGTTTCTTGAAGTTGCGAGAATTTTAAACTCTTAATTATAACACGATACTTATATAACATAGACAGTGTGCTTGTGTAGAAGGAAATGGAAACATAAATTGTTGAAATGTCGATTTAGTTTCTTTTTTCCTTTTTGGAGATGGGCTTTGGGGAATTGGGTTATGGGTCAGCTTCAAGCTGGAAGTAATTCTGAATCAACCTTTTTAGTGCTAGAATTACATTACAGCTGTGTGATATCACACCACACCTAGTTTTTTTTATGAACAGAGGAGGATTGAATCTTGAATGTATTGAGTCTTTCAAGAAAGAGCTAATGATAATTTTAAGTATTTATTCAGAATTGTATGCTATGTGGTAATACTTAAAAGCAGTGCGCTGAAGAAAAGTTAGATCAGCATTCTGAATTACAAGATCGAGAATATCAAAAAATGCTTTTACAAAAGAAAAAAGCCTGCTGGATCCACCCCCAGGAATCCTAGTGAGTCTCCATGGTAACAACCTCCTTGCTTACAACTTGTCACCGCATAGCTGTCACTAAGGTTCAAAGAAAAGCCAATATCAGGATCTGTGTGGCATTAACTACTGATAAAGTACTGTTGCACATTTGCAATGTACCAGAAATAGAAAAAAAAGTTTAAGGTTTTAATTTATTTGTTCTGTTAACTAGAAGCTTTAAAAAGCTGCCTAATTATGGAAAGGTGCATCAGTGGGAGTGGGTGGGTGGCAAGGGAGGGTTAGAAATCTTTTTTTTTTTTTTTTCTTTTTCAGTTTGCCACTGAGGAAATAAGATGAGGAAAATGAAATGCCATATTTAAGTTCACATAGAGGCAGAGGCAGGATTTCAACCCAGGCCTTTTTAACTTCCCTTCAAGTCTGTGCTTTCTGTTCATTCATTATCTCTACTTTTCATAATGAAATCTCAGTTTGGGAGGTTGGAAGACCTGAGAGATATGCATGGAACCTCTTTGCATAGTGAAGGAAACCATTCAGCAGGGTCCTGGGTAGAAAGCTGCCACCTCTCCCTTTAGTTTGAGGTTGTCTAGTTGGCAAAAGCTCCATCGATGTAGGTTCTCTCATTTTAAAACATTACATTTTATTGCTTATTTTGTATGTGTGTATGTATGTGTGTATGTGTGTGTATGTACATGCTCTGACACAGGCTTGTACACGCATGCTAGTTGTCAGTATTGAAGGTCACAGGATAACTTAGGGAGAGTTAATTTTTTTCCTTCAATAATGTGGGTTCCATTTTAGGTTGCAGGCTTAATGGCTAATGCCTTTACCACTGAGCCATCTTACTGAGCTTACTTCTAGAGTTCTAAGGGAAATCAGTTTATGTGGATTTCTCATCTTAAAGCTAGATGCTTTTTCCCCCTCTCTATAGATCAGAATAATTCTCAATTTTTTTATTTGTTTATTTTTTTTTTACAGTTAGGGCAGTTTATCTCCTTAAGTCATGCTTGTCAGTCTTGAGAAGACAGGTAATTCTGTAGAGGAGTTATGTCATGCCTAAACCCTAGAACTTTGTAAAGATAATGCCATATTTGGAATAAACTAGTCCTTTAATTAGTGGGAAGGAATATGTGAGAATAAATGCTCTATTGAGCTTATTGTACTTTCTGATATACTTAATAAGATGAGATGACTGAACTAAAAAGCCCTACTCCCTAAAAAAGGCCTTCGGTGTTTTGTTTTTTCTTGAGCCAGTTTCATATCCAGTCTGTCTTCAAACTTACTGTGTAGGAGAGGGCTTTCATTTATTTTCCTGCTTTCCTGTCCTCCTGAATGTCACCCCCACTCCAGCCGCAGCCCTCTCACCGTGTAGTTCTCTCTGCTCTGGAACTCACCAAGAGCTACCTACCTGTGTTTGCTTCCTGAGTGCTGGGACTAAAGGTGTCTGCCACTACACCTGGATCTGAAATACACTTAAAGTAGAATCAGAAACCAAACGGGCAATTGTTGTCTGGTTTTGTGATGTGTTTGGATGCTTTCATCTTTGTTTCAAGTGTGAGTACATATGGACTGGGTATGGTGGTACATAGCTGAAATTCTGGTACATGGGAGGCTAAGGCAGGAGGATAAGGAATTGGAGGCCAGCTCCAGCTACATAGGATGTTTGAGGCTAGACTGACATACATGAACCCCCCCCCTCCAGGAATAAAAAATTAAAGCTAAAATAGGTACATTTATTTAAGAAGTTAAGTTTGGCCAGGCGGTGGTGGCACATGCTTTTAAACCCAGCACTCAGGAGGCAGAGGCAGGCAGATCTCTGAGTACAAGACCAGCCTGGGCTACAGAGCTAGTTCTAGGACAGCCAGGGCAACACAGAGAAACCCTGTCTCGAAAAACAAGTAAACAAAAATTCAGGGTTATTTATATATTTTAACTTTAGCCAACACAGACATGTATTTACCTTTGTCTATACAGAAATCAAAGTGAAGATGCTGTCGGCAGTTTTTTGCTCTCTTCAGTGGAATAGAGAATGTTGTAATGAAAATGTAGTGAGGCTAGGAATGTGTATCAATAGAGAATTTAGCATACAGAAGAGGTCTTGGGTTAGACTACTGTAAAAAAAAGAAAAGAAAGAAAATGTGATATTTATTATTTGAGAGTCTTGCTTATGTAGTCCAGGTTAGCCTCCAATTTAGGATGTGTCAACAAATCTAGCTCTGAAGTTTTATGGATCTTTTTGATCCAGGGTTTCATTTTCTAACTTTGGCTCACCTGGTATAGTCACTATGTAGCTCAGGTAAGCCTCAGACTTTTGAGAGCTGAGTGTTTCTGCCTTCTCAGTCCTGGCCTTTTTTTTTTTTTTTTTTTTTTTCCCCCATTTTTCTTTTTTAAGAAATTTTCTGACGGGCAGTGGTGGCACATTCCTTTAATCCCAGCACTTGGGAGGCAGTAGCAGGCAGATTTCTGTGAGTTCAAGGCCAGCCTGGTCTACAAAGTGAGTTCCAGGAAAGGCGCAAAACTACATGGAGAAACCCTGTCTAAAAAAACCAAAAAAAAAAATTTTTTTCTTACTCACTCCATACCACCCACAGATCCCATCTTCTCCCTCCTCCCACCGACAGCCCTCTCTCCCAAGCCACCCCGCATCCCCATATCCCCCAAATCAAGGTCTCCCATGGGGAGTTAGCAGAGCCCGGCACACCGAGCCTAGGCAGGTCCAAGCCCCGTCCCACTGCACCAAGGTTGTGTAAGGCGTCACACCACAGACACCAGATTCCCAGAAGCCTGCCTGTGCACCAGGGATGGATCTCAATTCCCCTGCCTGGGTAAGATGGGAGCTCTTGTAGCCCAAGATAGCTTTAAACTGTTATGTAGCTAGGGCTGACCTTGAACTCAAGATACCCATGGTTTCCTCTCCCAAGTGCTATCATTCTTGGCTTTTTTGAATTTTTGAGATTTTTGGCAATTGAAGACCACATCACTTGTATTCAGGGTATAATCGGATACTTTAGTTGTCAGAGGCAGTTGTGAATCTTTTTGGTTTTGTTGAAACAGGACTTTTCTATGAAGCAGTCCTGGCTGTCCTGGAACTCACTGTAGACCAGGCTAGTCTTGAACTCACAGAGATCCACCTGTCTCTGCCGTCTGAGGGCGCCACCACCACCAGGCTTCCTCAGGCTTCTGTGACAAGTTGTTTTTTGTTTTGTTTTTTTTTTCTTGAATCTGCCAAACTATCTCACCAGCCCTGTTTTTTTTTTTTTTTTTTTTTTTTTTGTCTTGCTTTTTGAAAGACACAGAGACTTGCTGTGTATCTCAGGCCTGCCTAGAATACTTGAACTCAAGTGGCTTAGGCTGGCCTCTCACTTGCTGTCTTCCTGTGTCTGCCATCTGAATGGAAGATGTGATGATAGACAGTGACAGGCATGTGTTATGATGTCTACCTCTTGTTGAGTTCTTTTGGGTAGGTAGGTAGGTGGAGAGTGTCGTGGCTTTATTTGGTTTTAGCGATACAGGATGTTTGTCATTTCTTGACCTTATCTTTGTAGTCTAAGTTGTAGTAATAGGTGGTAATAGGAAGTACTGTGGATTGAACTCGGGACCTCATATATTTTAGGCAAGCATTCTTATGACCTATATAGCCCAGCTGTTCTTCATTTTTCTTTCTTCTTTCTCATTCTTCTCCTTCCTCCTCTCTCTTCCTTTTCTAAGACTTATTTTTTTATTTTATGTATGAATGTTTGTTTTTCTTGTATGTAAGTCTGTGTGCCACATGTGTATAGCGCCTGTGGAGGCCAGAAGAGGACATTGGACGTCCTGGAACTGGAGTTAACTGAAATTACAGATGTTTGTTAGTACTGGGAATTGAACCCTGATCCCCTGGAAGAGCATCCAGTGCTCTTTGCTGCAAGCTATCTTTCCAGCCCTGCCCTGTTGTTCTTAAAACTTGATCCTCCTAATCCCACACATCTGCTCTTAACTCTTGAGCTCTGGAACTGGCTGTCTTTCCCCATTGCCTTTCTTTTTTCCTATACTAGGGATTGAACTCTGTATTCTGTCACCAGGCCCAGCTGATACTGTGTTTGAATTCTAAACAGCCATATGCTGTGAGCTAGAAAAAAAGAGAAAGAAAACACCATTTTCTCTAGACTACCATGGGGTCAGCCATATTTGCCATGTTGTCTGGTCTTCGTCAGAGCCCTCTTTCAATTGAACCCACATTAAAGCACATCCTAAATGGTATCTTGATACTAGCAGTCTTGACTTGAAGCCTCCATTTCCAGGTTGATTCACAGTGGGAGAGAGAACCATATTTGGAGTTCATTTTTCTGATAGTGTGAATTTTCTTGTCTTTCATCTCTTTGCTTCTTTTTATATCCTTTGTACCTCTTACTTGAGCTTGTACCTTCTGCATAGTTGACTATTATATCATCTTTGGGACTACAAAATCAAAGTTAGAAGATTTTAAAGTTCTCAGAATAATGTCGCCCACATTGCACATATGTCATATTTTGAATTTACTAGCTAAGCCTCCCGTTATGTGCTTTATATACAGTATGTTCAGCACACTGCTTTGGTTGCTATGAGAACCCAAAAATGTTAAGGCTTAAATTGCTAAGTACTTCTTTCTCTTTGTTCTCTTACTGTTTTAGACAGAGGCTGGTTTTGTTGTTTTGCCATTTTTGTTTTGTTTTGTTTTTCAGGTTCTCATTATATGGTTCCAGCTGGCCTAGAACTCACTATATAGATCAGACAGGCCTCTTTCCTCTGCAAGGTGATCTCTGTCCACCAGTCTTTGCCTTCAGAATGTTAGATTAAAGGCATGTGCCGCCACGCCCAGCTTTGGTTTGGTTTGACAGGGTCTCTGTTATATGGTCCGGGCTGTTCTGGAGCTTGCTGTGTCACCCAAGCTGGCCTCAAACTCAGGTCTATCTGCCTCTGCCTCCCGAGTGCTGGGACTAAAGGCTTGTGCCGCCATGCCTGGCCTTGTTTTTGTTTTTAAATATAGTTTTTTTTTCTGGAGACAATCTCAAGAGCCCAGGTTGGCCCAAAATTTAGTATCTAACCAAGGCTGACTGTGAACTCCTGCTCTTCCCACCTCTGCTTCCCAAGTACTGAGTTTCAGGTATGTATGCTCAGCTAATAGTTTTCATCAGTTGAGCACTCTCTGTATTCATAGATTGCTTTCTTTGCTCATAAGATAATAACTTCTTTGTTTTTAGTAGCTTCTTCCATTTCAGTCTTCGTTTTCCTCCCTCACTATATTGCCTTGTGTTACCTACTTTGTCTTTGAGACAGAATCTTACTCTGTAGCCTGTGTTAGCCTTTAATTCTGAGCAGTCCTTTTGCCTTCTGAGAGGTAGAATTACAGGCACGGGTCACCTTTCCCAGTGTACTTCTTTGCTTCAAGGTAAGAGTAGAAGTAGAGAACTGAGCAAGACATAGTGGGAGGTAGAGGCAGGAAAATGAGGAGTTCAGGGCCAGCCTTAACTGCATAGCAAGTTGGAGACCAGCCTCAGCTATATTACACCCTATTTTAAAAGAGGGGGGCAAAAATGAGAAGCTTTATTTGTTTATTTAAATGAGTTTGATAAAGAATTATCCAGAGGTTTATTGTTTAGCACACCCTTAGGATGAATTATCTTTCCCAGTAAGTCATGGCCAAAAATTTCTTGCAAACTTAAAAAAAAAAAAGTCACTATAAAGTTGATTATTCTTTTTTGGGTTTTCCAGACAGGATTTCTCTTTGTATCTTTGAAGACTGTCCTGGAACTTGCTCTGTAGATGAAGCTGGCCTCAAACTCAGAGATCCACCTGCCTTTGCCCCCTGAGTGCTGGGACTAAAGGCTTGTGCCATCCCGCTGCCGCCCCGCCGCCCCCCCAGCTAAATTGATCATTTTAAACCAAATCTAAAACCAAATCAGGTTCAATTTAAATGGAATACGTGAGTAGTTTCTTGGCCAGAGTGACTTTCTTGATTGATTGATCATGGAGATAAGGCATTTTCCTCCTTCTTTTCCTTCCTTCCTTCCTTCCTCCCTCCCTCCCTCCCTCCCTCCCTCTCTCCC